>NC_060130.1:562942494-563245524 GCF_021461395.2 Schistocerca americana
CCGATGATCCACATGCATAATTTGATATAGGAAAACCATGAAAAGTATAGTAACAGTTGCTTTGTGTCTATAGGAGGCTCACCGAGTGGTGCAGATGACTGATGTATGAGAAACTCGAAGTCTGGAAACAATTCCGTGTACGGCTCCGACCCATTAGAGAGTCTGTCTGGAGATGAATCTCCACTACATGAATGTAGTGCTGCGCTTGATGGAAACTCAAAGTCTGGAAACAATTCTACGTGTTCATTTGACTTCCCCTCCATCGTGTAGGAATCTGCCATAGGGGCTTCACATGTGTGCAGGGTTCATTTCTGGTGCTGCTCAGTTTTTCCCCGTAAATATATGCTCTTATTTCTTACAAGATGTGCTTCGTAATTTCTGTTAATACCTTCCAAATCTGATACGTACCCAGAACCCTGTCGGGACATCTACAAAACATAGATTTCGGGTATTTATTTTTATTGCCCCAGCAACAAATTATTCGTTAGTTGATAGAGTGTTGACTGCAGATAGCTTGTTGGACCATTAGAGGCCCCCTTCTCTCTCTCGCCCTCAGGGGTTCAGCATTTGTTCACTGAGTACGGGCTTGGCGACCCCAGGGTTCCTGAGCTGGAGAATGGTTAGCGTCGCCAGTTCTCTGCAACCGTAAGCTCAGGGCATGCTTCAGCGACCACCACACGACGTGGCGGTGGGACGTTGTCTGCCCCAGGGAACGTGGATCTTGGCTTGACCGCCCGGATCGCGAGGATGGAATAAACCTCTATAAAAAAAAACAAAAAGAACCCTCAATCTCAAGGTGTGCTGCGCGCTGAAGAGATGGATGTCTGTTGAAGTGGAACAGTCGTTAACGGGCTAACTCTGGGAAACCTGCCGCACCTCAGTTGAATAAGGTTACTCAGTCATGCAGGGCCCTGTCTGAGTGGATCCTTACTGCCCTAGCTGCTCGTGGGACCGAAATGGATCCTCCGAAATTCTCTGTACCCCCTCCCAGCGGAAAGGGTGGTCTGTTGGGGGGTACTAACACCCAGTCCAACAAGAGGGCTCGTGTAGCCAGTCCTCCTGATTCTGTCAGAAGTAACAGAATGCATGCTGCTTCGCACAATGTGTCTCTTGTAGTTAAAAGATTAGAGGGGAGTTTTGAGAAAGTTTCACCATTCTACATACAGAAAGGCTTAGAAGGCGTTGTTGGCACCTTAAAATCTGTAAAGCACTACCGAAATGGGACCCTGTTTGCTGAAACATCCAGCTTCCAACGAGTCAAGAACCTTCAGAAAGCACAATGCCTTGGGGAGTTCGCATTCGGGAGGACGACGGTTCAATCCCGCGTCCGGCCATCCTAATTTAGGTTTTCCGTGATTTCCCTAAATCGCTTCAGGCAAATGCCGGGATGGTTCCTTTGAAAGGGCACGGCCGAGTTCCTTCCCCGTCCTTCCCTAATCCGATGAGACCGATGACCTCGCTGTTTGGTCTCCTCACCCAAACAATCCAATCCAATCCTTGGGGAGTTTGCTATAGAAACTGAATTGCACAACACCTTGAATTACAGAAGAGGTGTTGTGACTTGCAGGGATCTGGCTGACATCCGCCAAGAAGAACTGAAAGGTGAATGATCCTGGAAAGGCACTGTCGACGTGTAACACGTTACGAAATGAGTGGATGGCGCTATCGTGAAGTCACACTCGTTTATTCTTACTTTTAACAGCACCAAACTACCAGAACATATGAAGGTGGGTTTCCTACGTCTCAGTGTATCGCTGTAGTACCCCAATCCAATGTGATGTTTTAAATACCAGCACTTTAGGCATACTACCCACTTGTGGGGAATGTGGTAACGCCACCAATGAGGGAGTTGGCTGCTCCTCTCCTCCAAAGTGTGCCAACTGCTCTGGGGATTACTCTGTGTGGAGCAGGGAAAGAGTTTTCCTTGAGGAGCAGAAGATCCTGGAGGTCAAAACCACAAAGCGCATCCCGTATGGTAAAACCAAGAAGTTATATAAGTCGATGCAGCCACCCACGTTGGCTGCCTCCATTTCTTCCGTTCTGAAAGAGTCTGTCCTGAAAACTGATGCCGCTACACAAGTGGAGGTTGCTACTGTCAGCACTAGCACCTGCGTTTGTCAATGCACATGTGCTGCTGCAGTTCCTTTTAAGCCTGCTGCTCCCCTCCCCTCTCAAACTTCAGAAAAGGCCATGGTGGCTGACACTGTTGACCTTCCAGCCCCTTCACAGGTCAAGTCTTGTGCACCACCCAGCGCTGCTACTGCCCCTACCGCTTCTGAGGTTGTGACTCCAAAGCCGCCTCAGACCAAAATATCGAAATCAAAGGAAAGACCCCCCCCCCCCCCCCACTGAAGGAGACCGAAGATACACGTTCCGATGATGTCGATGTGATTCTCTCTGACGTCTCTCTCGACTCTTCTTCAGAGGCGATGGAGGTTGATGTCAGACTGGGGCAATCATCTCGCTCCAAAACTGAGCCTCCACTTATTGTGGGCTCCCCTCCCCGGCAGAAAGTCAGGATGAAGGTACTCCCACCTTGATAGATGGCTCCCATTATACAGTGGAACATTAATGGATTCCAGACACATGTGGAGGAACTGAGACTCTTAGCACAGTAACACCCCCTGTGCTTGTGTTTACAGGAAACACATTTAAAGCATCTGATGCTCCTGTACCACGGGCCTATACACTATACCACAAGGATGACCTGACTGGGGAAAGGGCCAAAGAAGGGGTCTCTGTGTTCCTCAATAATGACCACCATTTCTCTGCTCGCCCCCTGGATACTTACCTGCAAACGGTTGTACTTGAAATTTATTCAAGTCAGAGGCTTACTGTTTGTTCGCTTTATTTACCCCCTCTGTATGCAGTAAACTTTGAGGCTCTCATAGATCTTCTGGAACAACTCCCCTGACACTGGACTCGCATTCAGGAGGACGACGGTTCAATCCCGCGTCCGGCCATCCTGATTTAGGTTTTCCGTGATTTCCCTAAATCGCTTCGGGGTAATGCCGGGAAGGTTCCATTGAAAGGGCACAGTCAACTTCCTTCCCCATCCTTCCCTAATCCGATGAGACCGATGACCTCGCTGTCTGGTCTCCTTCCCCGAAACAACCCCCCTCTCCCCTGACCATTTCTCCTCCTGGGCAACTTCAATGCCCATCATGTCCTGTGGGGCTCAACCTCTACTTGCGCTTAGGGTCGAGTTTTGGAGAGCTTCCTGACATCCCAAATGTTGTACATCCTCAACACTGGTTCTCTGACTCATTCCTCTGCTGCTGCTGGGTCATTCTCAGACATCGACTTGTCTCTCTGCTCTACAGTCCTCACTGACTCTGTTCACTGGGAGGTCACTGACAACCTTCATTCCAGCGATCACTTCCCTGTCCACATTCACCTTCTGGGTGGTGTGTTGCTGGAACTGAAACTTCCAACATGGATGATTGGCAACGCTAACTGGCTTTTGTTCAGTCGGTTGGCTGTCTTTGAACGCTGTAACAGCATTGAGGGACGGGTGGATCAAATCACACATGTGATCCATCATGCTACCGACCTGTCCATATCAATGTCTCTCGGCCCTCGTAAGTGGCTACCAGTACCTTGGTGGACAAAAGAGTGTCATTCAGCAATCCGGGACAGGCATGCAGCTCTTCGACGGTTTAGATGTCGCCCAACAGTGGACAATCTCACAGCCTTTCGAATCGCGAGAGCCAAGCCTCGGCATGTCATTAAAGAGATCCCAAAACGGTCATGGAAGGAGTTCCCAGATTACATCAACCGTTCCACTCGTTCCATAAAAGTATGGCAAGCTATCCAGAGGATTACTTGTACAAGCAGCCGTTTACCGATAGCAGCAGTGCTGAAACATGGGTGCCTCCAAACGACATCCAGAGTCATTGTTCAGACGCTGGTCGAGCATTTTGCACAAACTACTGCCAATACAAGCCAGGATCCTATGTTTCGTCGCTACCGTGCAACTGTGGAGAGGGAAAAGTAGGACTTTAGGTCCAATCGTTCTGAGGCCTAAAACTCCCCTTTATCCATGTGGGATCACGAATCGGCAGTTGCTCAGACTGCTGTTACTGCACCTGGTCACGACCACATCCAGTACTGTGTGCTTCGACATTTGCCAGCAGCGTCCCAGGAAATACTCCTTGAATGTTTTAATCTAATATGGCAGACAGGCATCTTCCCCAACTCGTGGAGGGAACCTATTCTGATTGCTCTACTCAAACCAGGAAAGGACCGCAAGTCTCCAAGTAGTTATCGGAGTATCGCCTTGACGAGCTGTGTAGGAAAGACCCTGGAACGGATGGTTAACCGTCGTCTGGTCTGGCTATTGGAGACCAGGAACCTCCTTAGCCGCTCTCAGTGTGGATTCCGAAAATTTCTGTCCATAGTCGACAACCTGACCCTCCTAGAGCTGGCTATTCAGCAGGCTTTCCTCCATAAGCATCACTGTACTGTCATTTTCTTCGATATAAGTAATGCATACGATACAACTCGGAGACAGTGTATACTCGCACAACTGCATGAATGGGGCTTTCGTGGCCACCTCCCCATTTTCATTTGCTCTTTCCTGTATCAGCGGTTTTTTCGAACCCGAGTTGGTGGCACACTGTCTGATCTATTTGAGCAGGAGAATGGTGTCCCCCACGGCAGTGTTTTAAGTGTTACCCTCTTTGCCACATCCATCAACAGTATAACATCTACGGTTTGGAGTCCAGTACAGTGCTCCTTATTTGTGGACGACTTTAGTGTTTTCTGTTCCTCCTCCAGTGTTGATTCGGTGAGCCGCCAGTTGCAGCTTACTGTGCGGCAGTTAGAGGAGTGGGCTGCAAATATAGGTATTCATTCTTCTGCCAATATATGTGTGTGTGTTCAATTTCATCGTTCTCGTCGTCCTTTTAATTTGCCTGCCTTACATATGGAGGACACTTTCCTACATTTCAGAGATACAGTGCTGTTTCTGGGCCTGATTTCTGACTCCAGATTCTCATGGGTGCCACACCTGAGAGACTTGAAAGCCCGAACCCTGAAGGCATTGAACATCCTCAAGTGCCTCAGCCACAGGTCTTGGGGAGCGGAAAGGGCGCGCCTCCTCCAGTTTTGTAGGGCTTTCGGGCGCTCACAGCTGGACTATGGGTGCACACTATATGGTTCATTGAGGCCCTCCTATTTGCGGATCCTTTACGCTGCCCACCATGTGGGGATTCGACTTGCCACAGGTGCTATCGGACCTGTCCCATACCCAGACTCTGTGCCAGGGAGCCGCCACTTACCATCTGGCGGTAGCTCCTGCTGGTGCGCCAGGCTTGCAAGTTTCTTGCAGCTCCAATCTCACCCGCTCACCATGTTGTGGCTCATCCACCTCTGGACTGTCTTTTTACCCACCGTCCACGAACCACGATGCCATTTGGGATCAACGTTCAATGTGTGCTAGAGTCCATCAGTGTGGAGCCTGTACAGCCCAAAATCCTGGGTTTTATCCGCCTGCCACCCTGGTCACTGGAGAGGCCCAGATTGATTTTAGATTTTGTGTGGTCCAAGATAGATCGGACTCCTACCACCGTTTTAAATGCAATGCAACATTTTCTGCCATTTTATCTGAGCACCACCACTATGTAGCTGTTTTACAGGTGTGGGTTCTCTTGGTTGCTCTGTTGTTTTTCCGGATCGTGTCCTCAAGGTCCGACAGCCTCAGGCGTTTGCTGTCTTTGATGCAAAATTGCGAGCACTGGAGCAGATGGGATGTTCTTCCTGTCCTAAATTTCTTGTCTGTTCCGGCTCACTAAGTGCCCTTCACTCATTGCAACGTTTGTATCCAGCAGATACCATCCTCCAACTAAAACGACTGAGGAAGGAGGTACTTTCTGCTGGGTTCCAGGGCACGTCGGCATTGCTGGGAGCGAAAGGGCAGATCTCGCAGCCAACTAGGCGTGTCTCGGTCCACAAGTCTTTCAGTGTGTTATAACCTTGCACGCTATCACCTCGCTGTTGAGATCACGAGTCAGTGGGAGAATGGGTGGCAGTAAATGACTGACAATAAGCTCCGTTTAGTCAAGGCCACAACGCGTACGTGGAGTACTTTCTTCCAGCGCCGTAGACGGGACAAGGCTTCCCACATTCAGCTTCGGATAGGCCACCGTCCCGTTCCGGCGAGAGGACCCTTCAATGTATGGTGCTTGTGGCGGCTAGGTCACTGTGTGCCACGATTTATTGGGTTGAGTTTTATTTTCTGACCAGCGGGCCGCGGCTGACTTGCCGGCGGATCTGCCATCTCATTTAGGAAATACTCAAACGAATGTGGTTAAACTTTTAAAGTTCTGTAACTTGTCCAATGTTTTTGCCAAGATTTTGGGGAGAGGGCTATAATTTGTTCACAGGGTGACTGGTTCGCCCATATTTTATGTAAGTGGCCAGCCAGTGACAATTTCCTTTGGCATCCTTAACGCTCCTGTTCGTTTTCCTTACGTTTTATTTTCTTATGTGGTGTCACCGCCAGACACAACACTTGCTAGGTGGTAGTTTTAAATCGGCCGCGGTCCATTAGTACATGTCGGACCCGCGTGTCGCCACTGTGTGATCGCAGACCGAGCGCCACCACAAGGCAGGTCTCGAGATACGGAATAGCACTCGCCCCAGTTGTACGGACGACGTAGCTAGCGACTACACTGACGAAGCCTCGCTCCTTTGCCGAGCAGATAGTTAGAATAGCCTTCAGCTAAGTCCATGGCTACGACCTAGCAAGGCGCCATTAGCCTTACATAGCTTGTATCTAAAGAGTCTCACTTGTATCGTCAAGAGCGATGTATACAACAAGGATGGATTAAAGTTAAGTATTCCAGAAGCTACGTACTTTTCTTTATAGCATTCATTACGTATCCTGTTACAGACCTATCTCTTGCCTGCGTGAACTAAACGCGTGCCTTTCGGCTACTTCCGTGGCGTGGCTGTCTTGCTACGCCACAACATCTTACACAGCATTTTTCTTCTTTTCCGCTTTCTTTGCATGTGTACTTCCATTTTACTAAGTTTGTCCATACTCGTCTCTTTTAATGTGTGTCAGGGCGATAATGACATCGACGTTGAGCGCCTATAAGCCCCAACGCACACACACACACACACACACACACACACACACACACACACACACACACACACTTCTCTCTCTCCACCTACAGAGTGTGTCTCCTTAGCAGCGTTATTTATATATTAATGGTTAGGGAGTTACGCGTCTGAACCGCAGCCATCCACCGATGACAGCTCAACACAAATACACATAGAGACTCCTCACACTCCACTCACCAGTCGCTCAGGTGGGTGGTAACGTGCTTGCCTCCATTGCAGCCAGCCAGGGTTCGATGCCCGGTCGCATTGGATATTTTCTCCGCTCGGTGACAGGGTGTTGTATTGTCCTCATAATCATTTCATCCTCATCATCAGCACACAAGTCGCCCAATATGGCGTCGACTGAAGTAAGACTTGTTCTCAGCGGCCGAACTTCCCCGGGTGGAGCCTCCGGCCAACTCTGCCATATGCTAATTTCCACATTTTTGATCAATCGCGAAGTCTCGATTTCAATCACTTGTATGTTATTATCGACAGTGCTTCAGCTCCTTCAACCTCTGTCAGGTGCTTTCTCGTACCAGTACGCTGCATCTTCGCGTCCTTCACAGCGATCGCTCACCATCTGAAGCTGTTCACGACCCTCCTTCCCCCAATGTTTTTCACTTTCTGACGCGCCAGTAATAACAGTCCCGTTCAATAATATTTTAGTGAAAGATATCTCGGCAGGCTGTCGGCCTTTGAACGTCAAATGAGTCAGACTTCCCCAGAAGCTACTTGCTGTGGCTGCCGGCAGCGACTGCTGGCGCTGCGCTGCTTTCCTTCTCCCTGTGAAGAAAGCGTCAGCCACCGATTATCGCTTTGGAGAATATCAATTGGTTTACTGTTGTTGACTGATGCTTCAGAAAAGATGTCTATGATTAACGTTTCACTGTTGGTGCAACGGAGACAGACGACCCGTTTATATATGATGAGTATTGATTTGCACTAATACGTAAGACATGGACAGGGTTAAAATTAATTTTATAGTTAGTGATCCAATCAGTCCTTTTAGAAACGATTCTTCATATGAGTTTAGCCTCAGTAATTCTTAAGTTTTCGTAAAGACGAGTGTCTGAGGTGTGATGAGTTTTGCTATCGTTTTCTGAGTTCTAAAGTTTAATGTATGCCATAAACTGTATGACTATATGACTGAATGCTGTATAGCAACACGGGCACATTGCTCATCTGAAGTGCATGTATGCATTCATGGAGAACTTAACACTGATTGAAAGTGATATTTAATTTATTTAATTTCAATTATACCAACAAAACAGACTATTTTTGGAGCTACTTGAGGTGGAAGGAAGTTGATAAAGCCAGTGTCAACATACGTTTACAGAGGTGACCAACTGATATTAAACGCATTTTGTACAGAGAAACTACACACATAAAAAAAAAGATTTGCATCACCTCGGTTACGAGAGTTCCGGAAGCTGTACAGAAATTTGGAACATAGATCTACATAAACATCATTTCCGACCTCTTTATTGCTCATGAAAACCGCACATAGCCTGTTGTACCACCATACAGCGAGACCTTCAGAGGTGGTGGTCCAGATTACTGTACTCACCGGTACCTCTAATACCCAGTTGCACGTCACCTTGCATTAATGCATACCTGTATTCGTCGTGGTATACTATCCACAAGCTCATAAAGGCACTGTTGGTCCAGATTGTCCCACTCCTCAACGGCCATTCGTCGTAGATCCCTCAGAGTGGTTGGTGGGTCACGTCGTCCATAAACAGCCCTTTTCAATCACATGCTCGATAGGGTTCATGTCGGGAGAACATGTGGCCACTTTAGTCGAGTGATGTCGTTATCCTCAAGGAAGTCATTCACAAGATGTGCACAATGGGGCCCAGAATCGTCATTCATGAAGACTAATGCCTCGCCAATATGATGCCATGATGCCGATGTGGTTGCACTATCGGTCGGAGGATGGCATTCACGTATTGTACAGCCGTTACGGCGCCTACCATCACCACCAGCAGCGTACGTCGGCCCCACATAATGCCACCCCAAAACAGCAGGGAACCTCCTCCTTGCTCCACTTACTGGACACGGTGTTTAAGGCGCTCAGCCTGACCGGGGTGCCTTTAAACACGTCTCCTACGATTGTCTGGTTGAAGGCATATGCCACATTCATCGGTGTAGAGAACGTGATACCAATTCTGAGCGGTCCGTTCGGCATGTTGTTGGGCCCATCGGTAACGCGATGCATGGTGTCGTGGTTGCAAAGATGGTCCTCGCCATGGACGTCGGGAGTGAAGTTGCCCATCATGCAGCATCTTGCGCGCAGTTTGGGTCCTGTGGCTGTACAAAAAGCATTATTCAACATGGTGGCGTTGCTCTCAGGGTTCCTCCGAGTCATAATTCGTAGGTAGCTGTCATACACCTCAGTAGTAGACCTTGGGCGGCCTGAGCGAGCATGTCATTGACAGTTCCTGTCTCTCTGTATGTCTTCCATGTCCGAACAGCATCGCTTTGGTTCACTCCGAGGCGCTTGGACACTTCCCTTGTTGAGGGCGCTTCCTGGCACAAAGTAACAATGTGGACGCGATCGAACCGCGGTATTGGCTGTCTAGGCATGGTTGGACTACAGACAACACGAGCCGTGTATCTACTTCCTGGTGGAATGAGTGCAGCTGATCGGCTGTCGGACCCCATCCGTCAAAAAGGCGCTGCTCATGCATGGTTTGGGTCGATTTAGTGACATATCTGAACAGTCAAAGGGACTGTGTCTGTAATACAATATCCACAGTCCACGTCTATCTTCAGGAGATCTCGGAACCGAGGTGACGCAAAACTTTTTTTGATGAGTGTATATTCACTTCCTAACTATTCCCTTGACATATAGGTCTTACGTAACGAACAAAACTCAAAATCATGTCATTGGCGGTCGAGACGAAGTTCTTCAGAGACGTTTCGTAGTTAAGAAGCACAGTATTCACAAAACGGACATATATGAACAATAACACAGCGTATTGCGTCGAGGTTGCGGAAAGACATACTGTGCAAACGTTTTCTTCAGATTTTGTTGAAGAATTTCTTCCAACTACCTTCGGCTCCTTTAAATAAAACGATGAATATATAAACCAAGAGTGGACTGGTCTGTACCGAGATACGAATCGACAACTCTCGCTCCATTTGCAAAAAAAAACAAAAACAAAAAAACCGTCCCCTAGAGCTTAGAACTGCTTAAACCTAACTATCCTAACGGCATCACACACATCCGCGCCTGAGGCAGGATTCGAACCTGCAACCGTAGTGGTCGCGTGGTTCCAGACTGAAGCGCCTAGAACCTCTCGGCTACATCGGCCGGCGCTCCCCTTGCATCACGAGACGTGTGTGAAAGCAATGAAATAACGAGAATCTGCTGGCAGCAGGTATTTTCATTGCAATATTAGCCGCTGAGCAACGCTGAAGATAAAAACAGTAGTTACTTGTGTGAAGTATGGTATTCCTGGAGTATGAAAATTAAGTTTTATGTCTCAGTGTCTCATCTTAGATGAGAATTACGCAGAATAAGTCATCGAAGTGAAAAGAGAATGCCAAGTGAATTTAGTGGAACAGTTCAGTACCACATTGAAACTTAACAGTCCATTGATACCGACATAAAAATAAAAACACGAATTTTTCGACCGCAAACAGTAATTTCTGACGTAGGGGTGCAGATAAACATGTACTTGTGGAATGGATACAAAGAAATTTATATATTGTAATTGTAATGAAGGGTGTAGATCCTGTAATTGGTAGGAACTTTCCCCGAACCATGAACCTCTTTTAATTAATAAAAGTCGTAAGAGGATTGTTAGCCGGCGGGAGTGGCCGAGCGGTTAAAGGCGCTACAGTCTGGAACCGCACGACCGCTACGGTCGCAGGTTCGACTCCTGCCTCGAGCATGGATGTGTGTGATGTCCTTAGGTTAATTAGGTTTAAGTAGTTCTAAGTTCTAGGGGACTTATGACCACAGCAGTTGAGTCCCATAGTGCTCAGAGCCATTTGAACCATTTTGAGGATTGTTAACACCACATGTCTGAGCATTTATACACGGTTAAATTATTATATACTTGAAAGTTCAATACTGTATTCACTCTATAAGAGCTATAGTATTCGTCGAAATGTGTCATTGGTCTTATAATGGGAGCTTTAATTGTAATTTTGTTGAAGACCACTTTTTTTAACAATACCCAGTATGAGGATTGTTTGGAATCATATATAGGGGCAGCCATGTTAGCAGAGGTGATCATTGTATGAGATGAGTTTGTGCACGTAAAATGTACGTCTTCTTTTGAGTTAAAATAAAGCTATCTGAAACAAAAAAAGCTTATTGGGACTTAACAGTCAAGTACAGTAGACAACATGTGCCACAGGACGATTTGCGGTGGCGGATCAAGACACTAAGGATGAGTAAACCCAGTTATAATTTATAACAATATGAATTAATAGTAGCTTTTTCATGATAGAAACTTTTCAAAATGCGTAGTAAAATGCACTGTGGCAGGGTTGCCAAACTTTTGTAACCATGTTGGCAAGTCCTAGTTGTGCTATGGACAGCCATGTAGCGAAGTACTTGTCGTTGTCGTCTCTCAGGGGAAAGACACGAGCGCGTTTGGTTTTTATACAGCTTTATCTGACGATACTTTTTAACGTCTCTTTTCAGGCTATCTGTATTTAAGATATTCGATTAGGTTTAATGTAAAATTACTCATTTTTGAGGTTTTTCGGCTGGAAAGGGCTGTTAACGTCAGTTTTATATAATTTCAGTGCAGGGATAGTAAAGCTATTAATATTACTTTCTGCTCATGCAGCATACGGCATGTGAGTTATTGAGGCGTGTAATTTTCCATCAAGACTAAAATTTCCCCAAAATACAAACGGGTAAAGTACTTTTTTTGACAGTGTAAAAAAAAAAGTTAATGGTAGTCAACCTTCCCCTACACGTCAGGAAACAGTCAGATATAATATACTTTGCACTTCGAAATCGACAGTATCTAAGTACAGCCTTGACGAATAAAATTTCACGACTCTCACGAGAATACGGAAGTATCATGATGGGGATGGAAGCAAGTAGAAACACAGTTTACTAATTGCTGGACATCACGTAGTAATCAATGCATTTGATGTTTCAGAACAGAAGTGATTGAAAATTATGTTCATTAATACATAAACTAAACTGTAAATGTGGGCAACGTACAGTTCTGCGTCTTCATATGAGCAACAGAGACCGACAAGGGCGGCCGGGGTGGCCGAGTGGTTCTAGGCGCTACAGTCTGGAACCACGCGACCGCTACGGTCGCAGGTTCGAATCCTGCCTCTGGCATGGATGTGTGTGATGTACTTAGGTTTAAGAAGTTCTAAGTTGTAGGGGACTGATGACCTCAGAAGTTAAGTCCCATTGTACTCAGAGCCATTTCAACCATTGGATCGAGCGACAACATTCCGATGGTTTGAGAGCAAATAGCAAAGCCGACCGTGGAATCATCCAAAATCTCAACGCAAAAGAAATCCATAGTCGCTCACACAATTTCGTAAAGCAATGAGGACTTTCTTCTTCGATTGCAGAGGCCCTCTGCTCGTCGATTTCTTTTAGCGTGGAACCACTATCAGTGCGCAGCCCATTGAAGACACTTCGCAGAAACTGTGATGCACCACAAAGGAAAAACGCCCAGGAATGCTGTCAGACAGAATCATCCTGTTCTACAATAAAACCCACCCCCACACTCCCAATCAGACAATCGTTAAACTTCAGCGATTTGGTTTGGAAATACTGCACCATCGTCCGTTCAGTCAGGATCTTTTTTTAATCGTGTGATTTTCAAATTTTTGGTGACCTGAAGATGGTTGGACGTCGATTTCGGTCGGACGAGGAAGTGCAAGAGTGGATGCGGTTTTGGATCGGTCAGCGGCATAGTGCAGCCTACGAAATGTAAATTCATCGTCTAGTCTCCCTGGTGGTTAAATGTCTTACGCATGTAGTGAATGCATTTGAATGGAACCATTCCATGCTTCCGTCCACAGGTGTACACATTTCGCTTTTAACCTGCCTATGCTTGCCTGTTAGCCAGGCAGGCAAGCCACCGTACGTTATCAGCAGAATTGGCAGGCGGCTTTACTCCTGTCCAAGCCAAGCTATGCCCAAACCAAGCAACTAAACGAGTCTTGCTGCCTTCCCGTCTTCCCGCAGTGCCGCGCTACATGGCAGATTATTCTATACGCTTCCATTCTAGTGTTATGAGCAGGGTTCTGAAGTTCATGGAAAGTTTTTTTCACACGACTATCACACGACGAGGCTCAATCATAAGACAAGATTCAAAGAAATACGTTTTCATTTTGGGTCATTGTAGGCTAGAAAGTGGTGGGCTCTTTTGTGCTTTTTTCCCTTTCGGTGTTTTTCGGACTTATATTTTTATTTCGATGCGAACGACTTTCTCTGCAATGCAACCCTCTTGCGACTAGAACTGGCCACTCTGAGTTATAGCTGTCATCAGGCCTCCTCTAATACATGTTTTCTGTAATAAGCAGAATTACCTCTGAAAGTCGAGATCCTTTGCACCTTAGAATATGAAGATGTCTATTATACAGCAGCGGCAAGTAATCCTAGATTTTGGAAATCTAGTTTGTGTAACCTTATGTTCAGCCAAATATTAGCCCAGTTATACCAAGTTTAATTACTTTTCCCAGGATATGTATTACGGGTCCGCTGAATTCATTTTAAGAGGCCAAAATAGTTCATTCTAAACTCCTCAAATGCATTGTAGGAAACACGAAGTTCATTTTTCATGTTATGTTAATCTAACAAGTAAATGTTTGAAAGAAGTGGCTTTTCCTTCATATTAAACTTTCTTTGCACTCCATTACGTACCACCAAAATGTGGTTTTTAACATTCACTGAGACATAATGTATTCCTATTTCAACTAATGATTACCCAAAATTTAGAAAGCCTTTATATGCTGCTAAATGGCCTCATGTCCTTAGCACACATTTTCACACACTTGTCAGCAAATAAGTCAGTGTCGGATTTCGAATTAATTATAGAGTGAGGAGACTACTTATCAAATGTATTAACATTTCGAAACATATTGCATGGGGGCTTAATTATTTAAAATGCAAATATTTTTGGTAGCTGTATGTCCGATTACGCTGTGTCTCGTAAACGGTTGGCCCGGACTAGTTTTAGTACGCAATCTGACTGCATAGAACAACAACAAAGAACGAAATGAAAATTTTCGTTAACACAATTAATTAATTAAGTCCCCAGCAACTATAAAACCTACGAAGCCAAAGCACAAGTATAACTGTTCTGTGTGTGGAAGTATGACTCAACGTACACATCTGGCACGGTTCTTCTTCAATAAGACAAGAAATTTCAAATACCATTTATACTGACGTGGTAAAAAAAATTAGAAATACTATAATTGCGCAAGAAAACCAGAATTACACTCTAATACAAGAACACAAGCCAGATGCTTTGTTGACTGAACCTGTAATGATGCATTATTTAAGACATTGAGATAATAAAAAGAAAAGGAAATTTTTTTTTCTTTTACCTTCATATATTGACGAAAATCACTCTAATCACTACAATATATCTCCACACCGACTCGCTACTACCACATCTCAACAAGAACTTTTCAGTATCACATCTCAGCAAGCACTTTTCACTAGCACATCTCAACAAGCACTGACTACTACGAGTTCTCCCCAAGCACTGCCAGTGGAGGCGGCTGAATAATACTCTTTGGCGCAATCTCTGGCGCTGTGGCTCAGTGTAGCCACCTTTCATATGCCCCTCCTCCACGGGCCAGAATTTGATGGTATTTTTGCCAGCATTGGTGGTGAAAATACCACCAAATTCGTCCACAAAATACAGACAAAAATAAAAGATAATATTAATACGTAAATATCACATAATTTGTTAAAATTTTGGCTTTGCACTGACCTTTCAATAACCTAATATATAAAATACAGTAAGCAATACAAAGTCTTTCATGCATGTGACTTTACATAATAGTTTACACAATACACAAAAAATCAGTTTACACAAATGTTCACATAAAATGCTTTCAATGATTAAAAAAAAACCAGTAGTTGATAGTTCCAGCAGTAGCACCCAGCAATGGTCAACAGGTGCAAATACCAACAAGTGACATCATTTAGCAGAAACAGTTCCATTAGTGGCACCCAGCATTGTTGAGCAGGTGCAGACACCAACAAGTGACATTATGTCAGTAGAAGCAGTTCATTAGTGGCACCCAGTAATGTTGAGCAGGTGCAGACAGCAAGAAGTAACATCATTTCAGTAGAAACAGTTCTAACAGTGGCACCCAGTAGTGTTGAACAAGTGCAGACACCAACAAGTGACATTATCTCAGTAGAAGCAGTCCATCAGTTGCACCCAGCAATGTTGAGTAGGTGCAGACACCAACAAGTGACATTATTTCAGTAGAAGCAGTCCATCAGTGGCACCCAGCAATGTTGAGCAGGTGCAGACAGCAACAAGTGACATCATTTCAGTAGAAGCAGTTCCATCTGTGGCACCCAGCATTGTTGAAGAGGTACACACAGCAACAAGTCACATTTCTCAGCAGAAGCGGTTCCATTAGTGACATCCAGCATTGTTGAACAGGTGCAGACACCAACAAGTGACATTATTTCAGTAGAAGCAGTTCATCAATGGCACCCAGTAATGTTGAACAGGTGCAGACACCAACAAGTGACGTTATTCCAGTAGAAGCAGTTCATCAGTGGCACCCAGCAATGTTGAGTAGGTGCAGACACCAACAAGTGACATTATTTCAGTAGAAGCAGTTCCATCTTTGGCACCCAACAAAGTTGAGTAGGTCCAGAGAGCAGTCCATAATATTCACTATCACTGATCACACTGTTCATCAGAGTTTATAAGCAGAAATTAAACATGTCCTAGTGGCACCAATCATGTAGAAAAAGTACAAGTAACAGTCCATAATATTCACTATCACTGATCACACTGCTCATCAGAGTTTATAATCAGAAATTAAACATGTCCTAGTGGCACCAATCATGTAGAAAAGGTACAAGTAACAGTCCATAATATTCACTATCACTAATCACACAGTTCATCAGCAGAAATTAAACATTTCTGAGTGGCACCCATTATATTGAAAAAGTGCAGGTAACAGTCCATAATATCCACTATCACTAATCACACAGTTCATCAGCAGAAATTAAACATTTCTAAGTGTCACACATCAATGTTGAACAAGTGCAAGTAACGGTTCATGATATTCACCATCACAAATCAGACAGTTCAGGCATGAACAATAGTTTGAATGCACATACAAATGCTTTTACAATGCTCTTACACTAAACATACAAATTCTAATAAACACACAAATGATATCAGATAATTGTCATATTAACTATTACAAATACTCATATATCAGTAAACCTATAATATTTATGGGTGTCAGTGCAAGCCACTACAAACAAATAAAATAATATTTAGGAGATAGGTGGGTAGGATTAGGAAAGGAAAACACACAAAACACACTCACTCATCTTTCATCCACATTAAGTACTACTGTGTAATTGAATAGTGTTAACTGTGTAAATGCAATTCTGGCAAAATTTGATGTTCATCATGTGTATCAAGTAGTAGTGGCAGCAATGTATAACAGTCAATAATAGTTAAGTCAACGTCATAGTCATCATGTCAAGACCAATGTTTGCCAAGCCAGATCAAATGTACTGTTGCTGAACAACTGTCACTGTGCCAAGATATGCAAATACTTCCTCTCCCAAAAAAAAAAAAAAAAAAAAAAAAAAAAAAAAATGTACTGCTTATTGACTTAACAAAGTGTGTGTAGACAATCTTCCTTCTACTTGAGTGTTCTAGTCTGCTGTCTTCATCCTCCTTGTTCCATATAGACCAACAAAAAAAATATGCACCTCACTTACTTTACCTCTTATACACAAAAACTCCAATAATCATCAACTTCACATAATCTCAATAATACCTCAATAATACCTCTTCAATACGTCGATACATATAAACCTTATTACCAATATCATTTCACTTCCATAACAACTCTTTCCTCTAGTCAGTGTCCTCGAACAAGTACAGATAAAATCCTAATGCAAACCTCATCATCCCATACAATCCGAAGACACACTGTCAACACACAACCTCTGTGTAATCCATCTGACCCAAATCTTCTACTCATTATGAATTATAAACATAAGAAACGCATACATGACCTCTAACAGACTTAGTTCGAATAACTCTCAGTAATTAAGTACGATTACGGAGTGTGAATGATCATAATATTTCACAGTGTGTACACTACTTCAAGAATTATGGCAAACAGAAGCAAACATGTGGAGTATTTCTTGTGTCAAGTGTCACTTCCTATTTCAAATTGCTCACGAAAAATGCAGTGTAATAACTGTCAATGGTCTAAACCTAGTTTTGGTATGTCATGTCGTTAGCTTCCTTCCTATTAGCATAAATTTATACAGCTTCCATAAAACCTCCAGCTCATGTGACTTCTATGAAGTTTCTTGTACTAATGTCGTTCGTCGAATTATAGCAGTTCATTTTCCTATCTTAAAAATATAAGGCACTGAGCGTAAGCAAAACAAGCAATAGCGGGTAAATATACCAGTAGAGAACAGAATGTCAACAAGTGGATGCAGCACAATTCTTACATAGAGGCTCTGCCAAGCGAACAATCTATAATTAATACCATAGTGTGACCTACACTCTATGTTCGTTCACAGTATATCAGCATTTCTATATACCAAATTAAAGAGTAGTTATGACAACAGAACAGAAATGTGTAAATATGCAATCCATAAGCAAGGCAGCAAATATGTTATCTAACATAATAAACAGGTCATTAGCATCATATCAGCATAAGCAAATAAATGTTCATATGTAATCTTAATAAGTAAACATGAAGGCGCAAGCAGATAAATCACAAAGTATAACTTACGTACATAATCACAGTCAGCACAATTAATCAGGTTACAATTATAATTTAAATAAATAAGCACAGCAGGCACATAATAGAAAAATATGACATCAGTGAAAAAGCAGTGCAGCCAAGCGATGCATAATATACACAAGTTATAACCCTATTCAATCATCAATCATTGTCAAAAATCAGTTAATGTACGCAAGCACGTCGCTTCACAAGTAAATTCATAGAACATGAAATTAGCACAAAGTATGAATCACGTAATTGCGAGCAGCAAATTACATCTAAAGTACGTACCTAAGTGGAAATATGTTACCTGAAAAATAAACTCCATTAATAGTTACCCTTTTTAGTTTATTAGTTTCTTCTTCGAAATTACATTCTTCCTGAAAATTTCTCGATAGCAAGTCGTCTTAACGTCGGAGACACACAGAATTTACCTGAAGTTCTTAAGTATTTTATACAACCGTATCCTGAAAAATACTGAACGTTAATAACACAATTCATCAAGTCACTATAGCTTTATACTGAATTTAATCGGAGAAATTAGACTGTGTATTTGTTTACGGCTATCAGTGCATTCGCACTGAGCGCTCGATCAGCTGTAGGCGCGTGACGTAGGAAGTAATTGTTTGCGGTCAACGACTGCCTTGTGCGGCGCGCAGACTTGGCTGTTGCTTTGAGTATGTGCCGCCGCCAAAACACAGCGCGGTATCCTTGTATTCTCTGCATGTTTACGTAAACTGTTGGTTTCTCGAAAGTATGTCATTCCACAAAAATTTTAACGTTTGATATATGATGTATTCCCTTAGAGCGTCGAGATTTAAGAGTTTCTACTTCGACAGTGTTATCATGAATAATTTTGCGAATTTTATATGGACCGTTATAAAGCAGAAAAATTTGCGACACAAGCCTTTTCCTTTGTGAGACAAACGGTGAGACTTAATTAACACTTTTTGACCAACTGAAAAAGTTTTTAAACGACCAGGACGCTTAGATGATTTCTCTCATCTAGCAGCCGCAGATGCAAAATTTTGTAGAGCCAGGTTGACAACTTCAGAATGCCGCAGTTTCCGTGAAGGCGGAAAAGGAACAAATTCAGATATGCGATTTGTTGGTGCTTTGTCTTTTAATATCAGTATAGGCGGTAAAGAAGTTGAGTCATTAGGAAGTTCATTCGGAATTTTTTGAAAAATGTGAAGATACTGATCCCACGTTCTGTGATTCTGATGACAATAAAGACGACACAATTTATTGATTTCCTTCATCCATCTCTCTGAAGCGTTAGACTGAGGGTGAGAAAGTGAAATGAAAACTGGTTTAATTTTACGACGCCGTAGAGTACGAAGCCAAATTTTAGAACGAAACTGTGATCCATTATCTGATATAACCTTATCAACATGACCAACTTCTTTAAGAAAATGTTTGATGAAAGCGTTAGATACTGAACGAGCTGTTGCTTTGCGTAAAGGTGTAAAACACACATATTTTGATGTCAACTCCACTGCTACGAAAATGTGCGCAAAACCATTAGTAGAACGAACCACTGGAGCGAACAAATCGACTGCAGCCATCTCCTTTAATTTTGCTGGAATGATAGGAAACAACGGTGCTCTGTGAGAAATTGTTGGCGGCTTAGCCTTTTGACATAATTTGCATTTGGCAAGAACAGATCGAATACGTTTTTCCATATTACTGAAGTAGCAATTTTCCCATAATTTATGAAAGCATTTTCTGAGACGAAAGTGCGCATAACTGAAATGCGTATACCAAATCAGCTTATTAACCCACTCATCAGGAATACAAACTAACCAAACAGAGTTGTCGACCGATTTTCGTTAAAAAAAGAACTTTCCAAATAGATCGCAAAAACGAGGTGTGGCCAAATTGTCCAATCTAACAAAGCGTCTAAGAAAATTACAGACACCAAGGAAACTACGAACATCACGTTTTGTGGTAGGAACAGCATAATTACGAATAGCGTCTAGTTTCTCTGGATCAGGAAGAATACCTTCTGTAGAAATAATGTGACCGAGAAATTTCACCTGAGAACGACCAAATTCAGATTTTTCTAAGTTCACTGTAATGCCAACTCTTGCAAAGATACGTAATAATGAATCTAAAATTTTGTTGTGCTCACTCCAAGAACGTTTAGCAATAAGAATGCCGTCAACATATGAAGTAATATTGTCACGAAGATAAACAGGTAAAATTTCATTTAAGCTACGAATGAATGCTGCTGAAGATACAGTAAGTCCAAACGGTAATTTCCGAAATCACTTTTAGGTAAAATAGTCATATCCGGTTATTGTCTATCTACTGTCTAGATAGATTGATAGTCGAAGAGTTGGTTTGACAGATGCAAAGAATAGTAAAAGAGTAGGCAGCGGTGCAGAAAACTAAAAGGGAAATAGCACCACTACAGCTCGGGGCCCTATGCACGCAACGGCACATATTCACTTAGTGTAGTGAATCCCCTGAGGACATTAATAGCCGCACATAATTTCCATTTTGTGACTTAGTGGCAAATTTGGTGGAAGTGTGTACATAAATTGATCTAACCATGAACATGGATGTATGTCATTCTTAGAATTGCGGAAGATCTTAAATTTCCGAACAGTCAAAAAGTGTTTATAGTCAAAGTTTTCTCCTCGTGGCGACAAAGACCTACCGCGTCTGTCCCAGTCACAATGACGATTATTGTTAAATTCACGCGCCTGGCGCTCTCTTGTTGCGTCCCGTACACGAAACAAATTACTTTCTTCAAACCCCTCTGCTACCTGTGATTCTAAATTTCTTCTGCTGTCTTTTCCTACGATTTCGCCTTCAGTTTGTTTGACTTGCTTTTTTGATGCCTCAAATTCCCTTTTCACGCGTTCATTAAATTTTCCCTGATTTTCAACATGCTTATTTATGCTCTGGTACTCTTCGGTTTCTGCAAATTGCAATGGTGCTGTATCATCTGAATCTCTGTCCCCATTTAAACTAAGATTTGTCAATTTATCTGAGATCTCCTCAACTCTTTCCGATGAGTCACCTAATTGTTCTTTCTGTTTATTTACGTCTTCTGTAAGTGTCGCGACTCGGGTTTCAGTATTGACACATTTGGTAGCTAACTGTTCATATTGTTGTGTTAAGTCATTTGGTACGGATTCTTCGATTCTTTCAAATATTTCTTCCTTATCGTGTGCACGTTGTAAATTTAACTCTGAAAATTTTTGTACTATCACGCGATCTTTTTCTTCCTGTTCTCTGTCCTGTTCCTCTTGTCTAATTTCTACTGCAATTAATCTATTATTGTGAGCATTCAAAATCGGTTGTACTTCTTCTCTGATTTCTTTCTTTAATTCATCTTTCATATTTTTGAAACACGTCCCTATTCGTGAATCTAACCGTGTTTCCATTATTTCCATCTCTGTTTGAATTGTTCCTATTTGTGAGCCTAACCGAGTTTCCATTGTTCCCATCCGTGTTTCCATTGTTCCCATTTGTGAGTCTAACCGAGATCCCAAATTTAATATTGCACCCATCAACTGCTCCATATTAAATGGTTCAAAATTCTTTTCGCCCCTAACATTTCCCGCAAAACTAACTTCCTTCTGCGTAGCCATAATGCTAACTGTGTTCGATACTACTCCAGAATCTTCTGTCGTTAATCTCGTATTCTGTGAATTTTCTGATTGAGAAAAGTTTTGAAATGGTTCCGGACTGTCTTCCCGACTTATTAAATTGTTTTCAACTCCATTATTCATCATACTGTTGTCCTGTGTTGGCGAGTTCGCCATGTCAACAATTTCGTCATTCTCACTATTCATCATTTTCGCCTTTTTCATCGATCGCGTAATCATTAACAAAACATAAAAAATTCGTCACTGTACGAAAATTACACACAATGACTCTTTATCTCCAACAATACCACTTACACGAAATATATCCCTCAAACACGATTAATCGAACAATTGAAATAATTGCACTAAATTGTCAAACCCATAGACAAGACAACACAATTAAATCATGAAATACCATTAGAAGAATGACAATTACCAAATCTACACCTGCAAAATAGACTACAATTACTAAACTACAAATTACTGCAACATTACTACTGTCTACTATTTTTACAATCAGAAGAATTCCAAGGGACGATCCGAAGCAGCGATCGCCACGTGCATGGGGGCTTAATTAAATAAAACGAAAATATTTTTGGTAGCTGTATGTCCGATTACGCTGTGTCTCGTAAACGGTTGGCCCTGACTAGTATTATTACGCAATCTGACTGCATAGAAAAACAACAAAGAATGAAATGAAAATTTCAGTTAATACAATTAATTAATTAAGTCCCCAGCAACTATAAAACCTACGAAGCCAACAAAGCACAAGTGTAGCTGTTCAGAGTGTGGAAGTGTGATTCAACGTACACATCTGGCACGGTTCTTCTTCAATAAGACAAGAAATTTTAAATTTCATTTACACTGAAGTAATTTAAAAAAATAGAAATACTGTAATTGCGTAAGGAAACCAGAATTACACTCTAATACAAGAACACAAGCCAGATGCTTTGTTGACTGAACCTGTAATGACACATTATTTAAGACATTGAGATAATAAAAAGAAAAGGAAAATTTTTTTTTCTTTTACCTTCATATATTGACGGAAAGCACTCTAATCATTACAATATATCTCCACACCGACTCGCTACTACCACATCTCAACAAGAACTTTTCAGTATCACATCTCAGCAAGCACTTTTCACTAGCACGTCTCAACAAGCACTGACTACTACGAGTTCTCCCCAAGCACTGCCAGTGGAGGCGGCTGAATAATACTCTTTGGCGCAATCTCTGGCGCTGTGGCTCAGTGTAGCCACCTTTCAATATTCGAAGTTTCCGAATTAGTGTGTGGTGATGTTATACACAATTTTCATTGCGGGACGCCTACCAATTAATTTGAAGCTCCCTCACAAAGGCACGAAATCATTTCCCGTACTGGTTTAGGGCTCTATTTCGTGTCTCGTATATATTCCCAGATTCTTAATTTCTGGTAATTCTCCTCTTAAGTGTGGTTTGTTCATTTTGCTGCTCCCACCGCTATGACGAATGAGCTACAGTGAAACTTAGTACTCCAATATATCACGTTGCACTGATAGCGGTACCCATCTTAGCCTCCTCCTATATGTGCTGATCTCCTCCTGCCCTTCGCTCTCTAGGTAATCACACACCAATAGGAAGCTAGTGATTCTTATCGCTGTAGTATTTCATTCAAAATTGTACTAGTACGTGTACCAAATTTGATTGGGACCGTTCTAGTTGTTTAGATGAGTTTTTACTCGTGACTTTTCTCGCACGTGTGAAATATATTTCATCCACATTTAACATATTTCGTATTTGTACACGTATTTAACCTGTACGCTAGCGAATTTCACCCTGCAGGTTCATTTACACGCAGCTTAATATCTGTGACATCTTATCTCCTGAACTGTGTGTCATGTAATCATACACACTGAAGCGATGAAGAAACAGGTATAGTCTTGCCTATTGAAATACTGAGATATGTAAACAGCAGACTACGGCACCGCGGTCGGCAACGCCTATACAACACAACAAGTGCCTGGCGCAGTTGTTAGATTGGTTACTGGTGCTACAATGGCAGGTGTTCAAGATTTAAGTGAGACTGAACCTAGTACTATAGTCGGCGCACGAGCGATTGGACACAGCATCTCCGAGGTAGCGATGAAGTGGCGATTTTCCTGTACGGCCATTTCAAGAGTGTACCATTAACATCAGGTATCCGGTAAAACATCAAATCTCCAACATCGCTGCGGTCGGAGAAAGGTCCTGCAGGAACGAGACCAACGACGACTGAAGAGAATCGTTCAACGTGACAGAAGTGCAAACCTTCCGAAAATTACTGCAGATTTCGATGCTGGGCCATCAGCAAGCGTCAGCATGCGAACCATTCAACGAAGCATCATCGATATGGACTTTCGGAGGTGAAGGCCAATCTTGTACCCTTGATGACTGCACGGTACAAAGCTTGGCGCCTCGCCTGGGTCTGGCAACACCGACATTGGACTGTCGATACTGGAAACATGTTGATTGGTCTGATGAGTCTCGTTTCAAATCGTATTGAGCGGATCGACGTGTACGGGTATGGAAACAACCTCATGAATCTATGGACGTTGCGCCGCGCGGGATTAGCCGAGCGGTCTCAGGCGCTGCAATCAGTGACTGTGCGGCTGGTCCCGGCGGAGGTTCGAGTCCTCCCTCGGGCATGGTTGTGTGTGTTTGTCCTTAGGATATTTTAGGTTAAGTATTGTGTAAGCTTAGGGACTGATAACCTTAGCAGTTAAGTCCCATAAGATTTCACACACATTTGAACATTTTTTATGGACATTGCATGTCAGCAGGGGACTGTTCAAGCTGGTGGAGGCTCCTTAATTATGTTGGTAGTGTGCAGTTGGAGTGATATGGACTCCTGATACGCCTAGATACGACTCTGACAGGCGATACGTACGTAAGCATCTTGTCTGATCATCTGCGTCCATTCATGTCAAATGGGCATTCCGACGGAGTTTGGCAATTCCAGCAGGACAATTCGACACCCCACACGTCTAGAATTGCTACAGAGTGGCTCCAGGAACGCTCTTCTGAGCTTAAACACTTCCACTGGCCAACAAACTTCCCGGACATGAACATTATTAAGAATATCTTGGATGCCTTACAATGCGCTGTTCAGGAGACATATCCATCCCCCCGTACTCTTACGGATTTATGGACAGTCCTGCAGGAATCATGGTGTCAGTTTCCTGTACCACTACTTCCGACATTAGTGGAACCTATGGCACATGAATCTGTGGCACATATGCGTGCTCGCGGGGCCTTACACTATATTCGGCTTGTGTATCAGTTTCTTTCCTTCTTCAGCGTATTTTTTCTAGGTACATTCACTGGAGTATGTGGAAACTGTCGGCAAAATATATTGCGAATAGACACAGTAGCAAAGAAGTATTCATATCATTGCATACTCCACTGCACTGTGAGAATTTGGCAGGAGACGACGTACTGGCGGCAGTAAAACTGCGAGGAGGGTCTCAAGTCGTGTTTGGGCTGCTGATACGGCCAGTTCGCTAACGGTGTTAAAACAGTGCGGGCGAGGCTGCTTACGTCCTCGTCGCGCTGTCAGCCTTGTGGTTGTTTACGTCCTGGTGGTATTCGCGCGTGTTACGATCAACAATAGAATGGCCAACTTTTACCGTAAAACCACTTTGAATTTCTCCTTTTCGAACGAATATGCGTGCCCAAACGCACTCGTCGTTGAACCATTTCTACGTGAAAAAGTGAATACACCCAGTGAAGAAAAGACCGGAATACACCAGTCCATGGTTAGAAGCGTGGTCTACTTCAAACTTACAAACGACGCAACTCGCGATAAGATTTTAGAACGGATGAAAGATGGCCATAGATTCCGGCATTCCGACGGCCACATCGACCAAGTAATTGTTGACCATACCGGCCTGCGATTATGCAAGGTTCGTATCTTCGGACTTCCATTCGAAAGCCGGCAGAAGACGTGATGGCGACGCTTAGCCGTTATGGAACACTACTCGGGTATGTATCAGAGAATTGGGCACACTTCATTACATATCCAGTTTTGAACGGATTGCAGGGAGCCCGCATTGAGCTAAAGAAACATGACGCGTCCTATCTGTTCATTGGCGGTAGCGGGTCCGTGATCATTTACGATGGGCAGCTAAGGACCTGCTCTGGATGTGGTAAAGAAGGACACGTGCGTAATGAATCCCTCCAACCAAGAACTGATTTCTTAGGATGGATAGGGTGTGTGACTGCTGTGTGCGGACGCAGGAGGAGGTGGCCACTGTTCGCGAACGGCTGATAGTGCTGACGGCCGCGGTCAACCGTCATCAGGCTGCTGCCTCGGAGTGTAGTCTGGTGCGTCTCATGGTACACCCCAGGCGTTACATACTTCACTCACGGTCCCTGCTGTCGAGACATCTTCGCGGGTAGCCGGCGCGGTTGAGCCACCCTCTCCCCAAGGGGAGTGGCGGGTTCAACGGCGTTGCGTCAAACGAGGTGGAGGGTCAATGTGGAGGCTGGCCGTGTGGCATCGCCCGCTCTGCCTGTGAGTGGAAATTTGGCCGCTCCTTCAGCAAGGTCCGAGTAGGCACACAGGGGGAGGGGTTTATTAGTGATTTGGAGCTCCAATGTTAGGCGGGTGATGGAGCCCCTTAGTGAAACAGAGGAAAGGTCGGGGAAGAAGGCCAGTGTTCACTCTGTCTGCTTGCCACATCCGGGTTGTGGAGGAGGCCACGCCGGCGGCGATAGAGGGTACTGGGTGCATCCGACTGCAAATTGTTGCTCATGTCGGCACCAATAACTCCTGCCGTCCGGATTCAGAGGTCATCCTCAGTTTATACAGGCAGTTGGTGGAGTTGGTGGATGCGGAGAGCCTCGCTCGCTTGGTGGAATCTGAGCTAACTGTTTGTAGTGTCGTTCCCAGAACCGATCGCGGTCCTCTGGTTTGGAGCCGACTGGAAGGCTTAAACCAGAGGCTCAGACGATTCTGCGGAGATCTGGGGTGCCAATTTCTCGACCTCCGCTATCGGGTGGAGAAATGTAAGGTCCCCCTGAATAGGTCAGGCGTGCACTACACGCAGGAACCGGCTACAAGTGTAGCGGAGTAGGTGTGGAGGGCAGATGTGGGTTTTTTAGGTTAGAGAATTCCCTCCCAAGGCCCGACAAGACGCCTCCTGAGACGCGACAAGGTAGCAGTAGGCAAAACGCAACAGGGAATGACAATATTAATGTAGTAATAGTAAACTGCAGGAGCGTCTATAGAAAAGTTCCAGAACTGCTCTCATTAATAAGCGGTTACAGTGCCCACATATTACTAGGGACGAAAAGTTGGCTGTAACCAGATGTAAACAGTAATGAAATTATAAACTCAGATTGGAATATATACCTCAGAGTCAGGCTGGACCGTGAGAGGGCACGCGTGTTTATAGCGATAAAAAGTGCAATAGTACCGAAGGAAATTGACGGAGATCCGAAATGTGAAATAATTTGGGTGAAGGTCACGGTTAAAGCAGGCTCAAACATGGTTATTGGATGTCTCTATAGGCCCCTTGGCTCAGCAGCTGTTGTGGTAGAACACCTGAAGGAAAATTTGTAGAGTATTTCGAGTAGATTTCCCGACCATGTTATAGTTTTGGGTGGAGATTTTAATTTATCATATATAGACTGGGAGAGTCACACATTTATAACGGGTGGCAGGGACAAAGAATCCAGTGAAATTTTTTTAAGTGCGTTATCTGAAAACTACCTTGAGCACTTAAACAGAGAACCGACTCGTTGGATAAAATATTAGACCTTCTGGTGACAAACAGACACGAACTATTTGAAACAGTTAACGCAGAACAGGGAATCAGCGATCATGAAGCGGTTACAGCAACGATAATTTCAGCCTTAAATAGAAATATTAAAAAAGGTAGGAAGATTTTTCTGTTTAGCAAAAGTGACAAAAAGCAGGTATCAGAGTACTGGACGGCTCATCACAAAATTTTTATCTCAAGTACAGAAAGTGTTGAGGATCAGTGGACAAAGTTCAAAACCATCGTACAATATGCAGTAGATGAGTATGTGCCAAGGAAGATCGTAAGAGATGGAAAAGAGCCACCGTGGTACAACAACCGTGTTAGAAAAGCAAAGGGAACTTCACAGCAAACACAAACATAGAAAAAGCCTCGCAGACAAACAAAAATTACACGAAGCGAAATGTAGTGTGAGGAGGGCTATGCGAGAGGCTTTAAAGAATTCGAAAGTAGAGTTGTATGTACTGACTTGGCAGAAAATCCTAAGAAATTTTGGTCTTATGTCAAAGCGGTAGGTGGATGAAAAGGTACAGAAACAGAGGATGACGGACTAAAGGCCGAAATACTAAATATCTTTTTCCAGAGCTGTTTCACAGAGGAAGACTGCACTGTGGTACCTTCTCTAGACTGTCGCACTGATGACAGAATGGTAGATATAGAAATAGATGACAGAGGTATAGAAAAACAGTTAAAATCACTCAAAAGAGGAAAGGCCGCTGGACCTGATGGGATACCAGTTCGATTTTACACAGAGTACGCAAAGGAACTTGCCCCCTTTCTTGCAGCTGTGTACCGTAGGTCTCTAGAAGAGCATAGCGTTCCAAAAGATCGGGAAAGGGCACAGTTCATCCCCGTTTTCAAGAAGGAACGTCGAACAGATGTGCAGAACTATAGTCCTATATCTCTTACGTCGATCAGTTGTAGAATTTTGGAACACGTATTATGTTCGAGTATAATGACTTTTCTGGAGACTAGAAATCTACTCTGTAGGAATCCACATGGGTTTCGAAAAAGACGATCGTGTGAAACCCAGCTCGCACTATTCGTCCACGAGACGCAGAGGGCCATAGACACGGGTTTCCAGGTAGATGCAGTGTTTCTTAACTTCCGCAAGGCGTTTGATACAGTTCTCCACAGTCGTTCAATGAACAAAGTAAGAGCATATGGACTATCAGACCAACTGTGTGATTGGAATGAAGAAGTCCTAGATAACAGAACGCAGTGTGTCATTCTCAATGGAGAGAAGTCTTCCGATTACAAGAGTGATTTCAGGTGTGCCGCAGGGGAGTGTTGTAGGGCCGTTTCTATTCACAATATATATAAATGACCTTGTGGATAACATCGGAAGTTCACTGACGCTTTTTGCGGATGATGCTATAGTATATCGAGAGGTTGTAACAATGGAAAATTGCACTGAAATGCAGGAGGATATTCAACGAATTGACTCATGGTGCAGGGAATGGCAATTGAATCTCAATGTAGACAAGTGTAATGTGCTGCGAATACAGAGAAAGGAAGATCCCTTATCATTTAGCTACAATATAGCAGAAAGAGATTTTCACTCTGCAGCGGAGTGCGCGCTGATATGAAACTTCCTGGCAGATTAAAACTGTGTGCCCGACCGAGTCTCGAGCTCGGAACCTTTGCCTTTCGCGGGCAAGTGCTCTACCATCTGAGCGACCGAAGCACGACTCACCTCCGGTACTCACAGCTTTACTTCTGCCAGTATCTCGTCTCCTACCTTCGAAACTTTACAGAAGCTCTCCTGTGAACCTTGCAGAACTAGCACTCCTGAAAGAAAGGATACTGCGGAGACATGGCTTAGCCACAGCCTGGGGGATATTTCCGCTGCAGAGTGAAAATCTGATTCAGGAAACATCCCCCAGGCTCAGATGGTAGAGCACTTGCCCGTGAAAGGCAAAGGTCTCGAGTTCGAGTCTCAGTCGGGAACACAGTTTTAATCTGCCAGGAAGTTTTACAATATAGCAGGTCAGCAACTGGAAGCAGTTAATTCCATAAATTACCTGGGAGTAGGCATTAGGAGTGATTGAAAATGGAATGACCATATAAAGTTGATCGTCGGTAAAGCAGATGCCAGACTGTGATTAATTGGAAGAATCCTAAGGAAGTGCCATCCGAAAACAAAGGAAGCAGGTTACAGTACACTTGTTCGCCCACTGCTTGAATACTGGTCACCGGTGTGGGATCCGTACTAGATAGGGTTGATGTAAGAGATAGAGAAGATCCAACGGAGAGGTGCGCGCTTCGTTACGGGATCATTTAGGAATTGCGAAAGGGTTACGAAGATGATAGATAAACTCCAGTGTAAGACTCTGGAAGAGAGACGCTCATTAGCTCGGTACGGGATTTTGTTGATGTTTCGAGAACATACCTTCACCGAGAAGTCAGTCAGTATATTGCTCCCTCCTACGTATATCTCGCGAAGAGTCCATGAGGATAATATCAGAGAGATTAGAGCCCACGCAGAGCCATACCGACAATCTTTCTTTCCACGAACAATACGATACTGGAATAGAAGGGAGAACCGATAGAGGTACTCAAGGTACCCTCCGCCACACACCGAAGGGTGGCTTGCGGATTATGGATGTAGATGTAAATGTATAATTACGCACCTATGGACCGACGAAGCTTCATGCCCTCTGACCAGTTTCCTGGGGGGACGGCGATGTTCCTGGGTCCCCAGCAGGCGAAGAAATGCCACAGACCGCGCTCTTGAACCTAGCGTGATCAGGAGACAGACAATGCTTAAGGCCTTAGTAAATTCGTTCTCCGCAATATGGGCGGGCACGGCAACGTTCTGTAGATGCAGGCGTACAGAGTTGCCATCATCAGTTTAAATATGTTTGTTTCCGTGTCACATCAGAAGCAGCGGACTTTGACATTGCACGTCCAAGAGCTATGGACCGGGGCTTGGCCCGATTTTTAAGGTTATACTGCATACGTCAGCCCTGCAAAGAACGGAGATTGTGGAGCAGCGATTATCACGCATGACGGCACTGCAGTAGAAGACGTAACTTACTTACAGCCACCACAAACAGTACAGATGATAAGACTAGCGAATGTCTGTGCTCCATCTGGCACAAACCAACGAGGAGAGCGCTCACAGTTTTATTCTGAAACAGTTACGCCAAGTTTTCTGAGACCATATGGGCGCATAATTATGGGAGGAGATGTCAACTTTGTTCTCGTGGAGAAGGACCAATATCTAAGTTTTCCCACCCCACACGAACTCCGTTGGTTAATAGGTCGATTTAGTCTCATAGACACTTGGGAGATAGTACGTGGGGATATTCATATGTTGTATAAACTCCACGCAATGCTGATTCGTGTTAACACCTTGCACACATTAACTCAACTAGGACTGCAACAGAAGCTTAGCTGTAACTTACTGCCAGCAAAAAACTTCTTGCAAATCTTAACGAATATTTAGTTTAATTTATTAGCGCTCATGCGACTGATTTATCACACATGAGAATAGAGCTTGCCATATTATTTCACTGCTGGTAAGGTACAACTGTCATGATCTAAAAATGTGTTAAATGCATACATATCCCTGCCTGTTACTTGTGGTAACTGCGAGATTCAGTGTTACTGCCTTCACTCTTCCCCAGTTGTGCGGGCAGCTGCTCAGAAACTTTTTTTTGTTTTACAAACAAAGGACATACTGATGGTCAACAAGGATCGTCAAACGCACTCCGTCTTGTCGCCCACTGAGTTTGAACTATGCATTCACACAAACTGTCACATGTGTCGTCCTTTCCCACTCCGCATTACTACCGCGGTTTGTGAAACTGTGTTGTATTTAGAAGAAACGGAAGCTTCTCCTTGGTGCCTCGCTGTCGACACGATGTACGAGCTATGATTCATGCCCGTAGGAATTGCTTACTGTATTCAGTATCACAGCAATAGCTATAGTCATGCATTTATGTCTCAGACTTCTCGGGTTACTCTGACAGAAAGCAGACTTTTATTGACTTTTTCTTATTGTATTACATTATACGTATTCGCAGATGTGTAATCTAACCACCACAGCTCTATTAGGGAATGTCGAGAATGAAAATTTGTGCCGAACTGGGACTCGAACCCGGGTTTCGCGCTTTACGCGAGCGGTCGAATTAGCGTCTTGGCTATCCGTGCACACTCACGTCCTGGGAAAATCTTCCACATGTCATCGTTCCTGCGTTACGACCTGCACTCGTACACACATTATGTAATTCCTGCTGCATAGGAAAGTACGTATTGATTGAAAGTCGCTGCCTGGTATATGAGGGTAAATACAATATTGCAGTGTATGTGTTTTTCATGCATCTCCGAGGGACACTAGATTGTTCTCCAAAACGACACAGGAACAGCAACATCGTAGCTTCGAATAGTGATGTAATCACCCGCAGTGCTAGATTATGTGCTCACATAACTTACACACATAGTACTACTTTAGAATCTTTCCTGCTATACTTTCCTGGAACATCTCTTATGCTGTTACCATCCAACTGCTTGTCTACCAAATTACTCTAGGGCTCGCCTTCTGCAATGCACTGATGATTTATTAGTTCAGGAACGAGGTCAAATTATCCTTGATCGTGCCACAGCCCGCAGCGCTAAACAGATTACGCTGGAATACCTGCATAGAGTGGTTATCTCCAGTGATGTATCTGTTCCAGTAACCTTAGCTGTTCTTAGACTGGTTATATGGATCGTATGTAACTGGTGGTGTTGCGAGTGACTCAAATAGCCTTAACCAGCTGTGATCAAGCAAAAACCGTCGGGTGATTACCATACTTCAAGGTATCTGAAATATGGTACTATCCGGGCGGCATTAGGGGTTAAGGTTTTCATGCAAATTAACTAATTTTCTTCTGGTATATCCATCGACGACGAATCAGATGTTGAAACGTTTGCTTGATACCACGTTTCTGCATGAATCAGAGTTGTCATGTTTTGATTATTATTCTTCCTTCGGTAAGTTTTTTTCTGAGTGTGTGTTAGAGAAAGGCGTTCGGTTATCTTTCTCTTGCCTGCTGGGACAATTTTGAACATGGTGCCATCCAGGCATGGCCATCCTTCGTTTTTATGCATTAGGGATTGTGGTGTTCATATTTATCAGCTTGTTGTACTTGGGTGTATCTGTCATTTTGCGTATTCAGTAAAAGTATATTGTTTGCTCTACATCAATAATGAGAATGGTATGTGGAGCAATATATTGTACTTGGTCTAAGACCAAATAGGTAATTTGTCGTAGCAAATGGGGATTTGACAGTCAGTACTAGTTTCATTGGAAAGTACAGTTTGTTAAAGATCGTCTTAACACAATCATTTCCATATGGATGAAAAATTAGTGTAAAATGTTGCTTCTAATGTTAATACAACAATGTCTACAGGCTGTAGGTTGTAATGAACTAAAGCCCTCATTCATAATGAAACAACCCTCATTATCCACCGGTGATGCTTCCCTTTTATGGAGCGTTACGGCCCCCCATAAACTATGAGACCAGATCGTCGCACATGACAACAATTTTCGGCAACTCAACGCTGTAGTTCCCGCCCGCAGTACTCCACTAGTGCACTCAGGCATCCTAGCCACTACCCGGCTGATACATCTCGACAGCCCACGTGCTGTCCCTGCTGGTTCAATACACCGTTGCCACACGTGGCCTCGACCTCGCACTGCAATGCCACCGCCTTCAGCACACCACCTGCATTAGGTACACATATCTTCTGTATTAACCAAAATAGACCACTACCAAGCAGAAATTATTGTACTACAGAAACTTCCTGGCAGATTAAAACTGTGTGCTGGACCGAGACTCGAACTCGGGACCTTTGCCTTTCGCAGGCAGGTTCTCTACCAACTGGGCTACCCAAGCACGACTCACACGCCGTCCTCACACCATTATTTCTGCCAGTATCTCGTCTCCTACCTTCCAAACTTTACAGTAGCTCTCTGCGAAACTTACAGAACTAGAACTCCTGAAGGAAAGGATCTTGTGAAGACATGGCGTAGCCACAGCCTGGGGGATGTTTCCAGAATGAGATTTTCACTCTGCAGCGGAGTTTGAGCTTATATGAAACTTCCAGGCCTTTCTATAACTCTTTCTAACCTCTTTCAGAACTTCCTGGCTTTCCTTTGTTGTACTACTGTTTGTAAAGCCCCGCATATTTACAAAATTTTTATCGTTACCACGTTTCTCCTACATTCAGAAATTTTTCTATACAGGGTGTTAAAAAAAGGTACGGCCAATCTTTCAGGAAACATTCTTCACACACAAATAAAGAAAAGATGTTATGTTGGCATGTGTCCGGAAACGCTTAATTTCCATGTTAGAGCTCATTTTAGTTTCGTCAGTATGTACTGTACTTCCTCGATTCACCGCCAGTTGGCCCACTTGAAGGAAGGTAATGTTGACTTCGGTGCTTGTGTTGACATGCGACTCATTGCTCTACAGTACTAGCATAGAGCTCATCCGAACGTAGCATCAGCAGGTTAGTGTTCATCACGAACGTGGTTTTGCAGTCAGTGCAATGTTTACAAATGCGGAGTTGGCAGATGCCAATTTGATGTATGGATTAGCACGGGGCAATAGCCGTGACGCGGTACGTTTGTATCGAGACCGATTTCCAGAACGAAGGTGTCCCGACAGGAAGACGTTCGAAGCAATTGATCGACGTCTTAGGGAGCACGGAACATTCCAGCCTATGACTCGCGACTGAGGAAGTCCTAGAACGACGAGGACACCTGCAATGGACGAGGCAGTTCTTCGTGCAGTTGACGATAACCCTAATGTCAGCGTCAGAGAAGTTGCTGCTGTACAAGGTAACGTTGACCACGTCATTGTATGGAGAGTGCTACGGGAGAACCAGTTGTTTCCGTACCATGTACAGCGTGTGCAGGCACTATCAGCAGCTGATTGGCCTCCACTGGTACACTTCTGTGATTGGTTCATCCAACAATGTGTCAATCCTCGTTTCAGTGCAAATGTTCTCTTTACGGATGAGGCTTCATTCCAACGTGATCTAATTGTAAATTTTCACCATCATCATGTATGGGCTGACGAGAATCCGCACGTAATTGTGCAATCACGTCATCAACACAGATTTTCTGTGAACATTTGGGGAGGCATTGTTGGTGATGTCTTGATTGGGCCCCATGTTCTTCCACGTACGCTCAGTGGAGCACGTTATCATGATTTCATACGGGATACTTTACCTGTGCTGCTAGAACATGTGCCTTTACAAGTACAACACAACATGTGGTTCATGCACATTTCAGTCGAAGTGTTCGTACGCTTCTCAACAACAGATTCGGTGACCGATGGATTGGTAGAGGTGGACCAATTCCATGGCCTCCACGCTCTCCTGACCTCAACCCTCTTCACTTTCATTTATGGGGGCATTTGAAAGCTCTTGTCTACGCAACCCCGGTACCAAATGTAGAGACTCTTCGTGCTCGTATTGTGGACGGCTGTGATACAATACGCCATTCTTCAGGGGTGCATCAGCGCATCAGGGATTCCATGCGACGGAGGGTGGATGCATGTATCCTCGCTAACGGAGGATATTTTGAACATTTCCTGTAACGAAGTGTTTGAAGTCACGCTGGTACGTTCTGCTGCTGTGTGTTTCCATTCCATGATTAATGTGATTTGAAGAGAAGTAATAAAATGAGCTCTAACATGGAAAGTAAGCGTTTCCGGTCACATGTCTACATAACATATTTTCTTTCTTTGTATGTGAGGAATGTTTCCTGAAAGTTTGGCCGTACCTTTTTGTAACACCCTGTATAAATTACCCTCCACTAAAACATAGCACACCTAAGTGACCCCTCACAGACCTTTCTTTGGTTGGTAGAGGCTATATTTCAAGCGTTCTCTTCTCAGGGATTCTTCACCTAAATGTCGCATCGTCAGAATTACTCACTGTGAGAATGGTGTGCTCATGATCATGGCTTGTGTTGGCAACGATATCCTTTGCTAAGTAGTATTGAATCAGCCACTACCTAGCCACGGCTCTGTAGTGAATCACAGTTAGGCTGCTCGAAGAAACAAAATTTGAAAAAATGAGAATTTGCTCAATCCTTTCATCACCGTCTGCTGCAGTGCCAATTTAAGTTACGCCATGACACAGTCCGAAGTCGAGGGAAAAGAAACCTGTCAACAGTAGGCGTACTTCCACTAGAAGTTTTGTTTTATGGTCACATAAGAGCGCTTATTTGAATTGATCTTGAGATGATGAAAAATATGATTTGTACTGGGATTCCAATATGGATCTCTCCTTTGGTGGTACTTCATTCTCTCAGGGTTATACTGTTCCATCATTTCGTTGTTTCTCCAAGATGCCAGACTTACCTAAGTTTCTACGAAGAGCACGTTTCTGGGTTCAAAGCCAGATCCAGCACAAGAATACTCATCTCTTCATTTTAAGCCCTAGCATGTGCACACCTATGTACTGGTGACAAAATATTTTCATTGTTAAGTCTCTTTGTTTGATGTCAACATTAACGACTAGTGATCGTTTCAGCTTTTAGTCATGCAGTGAAATGTTCATCACATAATTTCAAATTAAAATACTCCACATCTTGCTACTGATTAAATATAATTAGATGATAAACGTCTCTTCCTTTATAGTTAGCAATGACAATGTGTTCTGTGTTCGGCTCTCAGGCAGCAACGAATTTCCCATAAAATCATTAAAATTTCAGGAAAGTCATACCTAAAAATAGAATTTTAGAGGTAACATACCTTTGTTGACTTTTCGTCGCGTTCTTAATGCTCAGGCAAACGTGATCTCGTAATTTGAGAACAAACAGTCGATATTCAACATCAATTCATGGATAGAAAACAACAGCGCAAGATGCGTGGTTCGAATTCCCGTCAGGTAAAAGTAATTTTTTCGTCATGTAACGTTCAAACATCTTGCTATATGTGAAAAAATTCGATATCTAACATGTAATTTTACTTACTTACCATCTGTTTAGTTGCTGGAACGAAAAATTAGAATATGACATGTCAGTTTTATACACGTGCATACTTTGCTACCTGTTAATGAAATAAGAAACAGAAACTCTCTCTTGGTTAGTTAGCAGGCAGATAACGGTCGTATTAGGATTACCAGTCCAGTACAAAAGCTTTCGTTAATATTCTAATTCAGGCTTCATAACTGATACTGATTAAAACTTCCGTATGTCACGTCTTTTTACCTTTACCGTGACCGGCTCTCGGTCAGGCACGAAAGCTTTGTACGGACAGCAATGACTGTAGGTCCTGGGTTTGAATCCACATCTAGAACAGATACGTTCATCATTCAAACAATATAAAGTTGAAACATTTGCAGAAGTAATACATCACGAATCATGGATGCAGTGGAATTGCTGTTAAGGTGCTTATAATGTTGAAGTTTCCATAGAGCGCTTACCGCTTTTGATCGCATTCCTCTTAAACGGTTAATTTATGCAAACCCACCCGCCACTTGTATGTGACCTGCAGTAAGGTCATAGTTGTCAGACTATTTTTGGGCGACCTGAGAGTGACATCATAAACTTTACGTTATTTTTAGGTCACAAATTATAGTAAGTACTATGCAAGAGAACGCCCCTTACGTTTTTTAAAAACTTATTACGGTGCATTAGGTTTGTTCCAATGGGTTTTCAAGTTGTGTCATTTGGAATTCACACATCTACTGTAATTTTACAGTGTTTGTACTGCCATGACGTCAATTTTGGTTCACAAATTATAGTAATTAGTATAATTCGGGCAAAAGAAAAATTTCCCACAATTTCAACGTTACGCAACAGACCTTGAAGAGTTGGGTAGAGTGGAGGAGGAGGGTGAAGATTGACGCTTTTACGTTATAAACTATAACCATTAAGATAACTGGGTCATTAATTAAATATATCTAAACATATCATTAGAGCACAGGTTACTGTTTTCTTTACATGAAGGTCATTAAATCATACTCGCTCATGTGGCCAATTTGCTTACATAAGAGAACAATGGATCCTTTACGCGAGAACCGGTGGAGTCTCAAATACTTTTTGAAATGCAAGCTGTTTTGTACTATGTGACGTATCATACGGTATATTTACCCTTCAGCTTATAGTATTCGTTGCCTATCCATCTATTGCCTGGATTTGTAATCGTTTATCTTTACAACGTACTGGCGAAAGTACAGTGAGTTGCCGCAGTCGGAGGGAATGAAGAGGCTTGCACAAGTAAGAGTAGTATTGAGAGCTGCATCAAACCAATCTTCAGACTGAAGACCACAACGACAAAATGTTCCTTCAAGGGTGCGTTATATGGTTCTGGAAATAAAGAATTACTATGTTGCTGGACGCACCAAACATTGCACCGGAACTTTTCGGCAAATGAAAACTGGAAATTTTAGTATATCAATTAAACTCATTCGAAATTAACGTAATGAGCAACGATATAAGAAAAACGAAAGGAGAAATGAAGGTAATGAGCAAAGATATAAGAAAAAAGTTTAAGTGTTATAAATATGGTTATTCTCCTGCGTAAAACTGAGCCAGATGTTATATTATGGTGAAAAAAGGGAAAAAGCAATACTAAAACAGTTTAATCATTCGAAAATCATACTTGCTTCGTGCCGAAATTTTAGGAACACAAGCTCACAATACAAGTACTTTCCCTTCATGTTCACACAAGAATTGACATTCGAGGGTTTGAGGGTTCGAGTGCCACCGAAAGCATATTTTATTGATTGCAGTTAAATTCCCGTACAGTGGAACCTCGCTTAACGAGCACCTCCCATAACGCCCAGTTCGCATAACGAGCAAAACAAATGGTAAAAACGAGTGACAACGATTTAGTTTGACACCACATGCCGTTCGCGTGAGACGAGGAAACGTTCAACAAAATGAACACCATTCACTGTCGGCAGCGTTGTGAGGCACGGCGAAGCAGCCACGAAGGCCACGAAGGCAGCAGGGAACTTCATCAGCAACTTACAGATGCTTGTAGATTCTGAGGGTTGTCTGCCGCAATAGGTTTTTAATTATGATGAGACGGGTTTTTTTCTGGAAAAAGATTCCGAAGCGTACATTTTGTACAATGTCTTTACTATGTACTGCAGTCTGGGCTTAGAGCTCAGTTTACTTCCATCTTAGTGCAGCCTGTGATCACACATTTTTCTAAACATGTATTTACACAGTGTTTTTATGAGCAAATTTTAATAACCTTCGTAGAAATGGCCCCGAAGATAAAGCCCCAAGAACACAAATAAGGAGAATAAAAATGACCTTGGAAATGAAATGTAAAGTCATTGAAAAGCATGAACATGGCGTGAGCGTTGCTGATTTAGCACGCACATACAATCTGTCTACATCAACTATTTGCTCTATACTCAAGAACAACGACAAGATTAAGGAAACACATGCCTCAAAGAGAGTGACACGAATATCTTAACGATGATTTCGTATTCTGGACAATGTCGAAATGAAAAGTAATTGGAAGGCGACACTATTAACGAGAACATTATTTGTGAGAACGCGAGAATGTTTTTCGCCAGCCTCTGACGTCAGGATCTTCAGCGGCCGAAGAAGTGTTTATGGGAGGCCGTGCGTGGTTCAAGAAGTTTAGGTGAAGAACCGGTATCCACAGCGTTGTGATGCACGGCGAAGCAGCGACGTAAGCCACGAAGGCAGCAGGGAACTTCATCAGCAACTTACAGATGCTCGTAGATTCTGAGGGTCGTCTGCCGCAAAAGGTTTTTAAATATGATGAGACGGGTTTTTTATGGAAAAAGATTCCGAAGCGTACATTTATAACAGCAGAGGAGAAGACATTGCCCAGTCACAAGCCAATGAAAAACTGTCCAACACTGCTATACTGTGGCAATTCAACCGGCGATTTGAAAACTAAACCGTTGCTTGTTTACCATTGGGAAACTCCACAAGCCTTCAAGCAGTGTAAAGTCCAGAAAGGCAGGTTAAATGTGATGTGGAGGTCCAACAACAAGTCTTTCGTTGGACGTGATCTTTTTAGTGATTGGATCAATGAAGTGTTTTGCTATTCAGTGAACAAATATTTGCTTAAGATGAATCTGCCACTGTATCTCTTGATTCTTATGGACAGCGCTCCTGACCATTTTCCAGGCCCACAGGATCACATCGTTGAAGAATTTCAGTTTATCAGAATCCTGCTTCAGCGTCCCTTACTCTAGCCTATGGACCATCAGCTTATTTCTAACTTTAAGAAGCTCTACACTAAATCCCTCCTCGAGCATAGCTTCACGTTGACTGACGCTAGCAATCTCTCTCTCAGAGGGTTTAGGAAATACCACTTCAACATCGCTACCTGCGTCAAGATAACTGAAAATGCGTGGGAACGGATTACCAAGAGAACTCTCATTTCTGCTTGTAAGAAGCTTTGCCCGGGGTGCGTTGTCGAATGTGACTCTTAGGCATTTGGATCAGTACCTGCGGAGCCTGTTGTCAATGAGATTGTGTCTTTGGACAAGAGCATGGGACTAGAAGTGGATAACAATGTTATGAATGAGCTTGTGGAAGATCTCAGCCAAGAAATGACCACCAAAGAGCTTAGGAGTTGCAGTGCGTTTCATAGCAGGAGGTTGTGGAGAGGAGTTCAGAGGAGGAAAAGGAGGAGGAGGAGGAGGAGGAGGAGGCAATAGCAAAGCAGCAATCTTCTGGCGCAATGAGAGAAATGCTTAAAGCATGGGAATCGATTGCATCGTACATTGAAAATCATCATCCCAATAAAGCATTGACTACGTGCACTACAAATTTATTTGGCGATAGTGGTGTGTCGCATTTTCTCCAAGTGTTGAAGTGTCGACAGAAGCAATGATTATAGATAGCTTCCTAGTGAAAACAGTTAGTTGTACATCATGAATAATAAAATACAAAGTACTGTATGTGTAATTATCTTTGAATAAATATCGTGAATAAGATAAAACTTCTAGTACTTATTCTGCATGGACTGCATTATCGTATTTTGCATTAATTTATATGGGATAAATTGCTTTACTTGACGAGTGTTTCGCTCTACGAGTAAGAAAGATTCTGGATCGAATTATGCTCGCTAAGCGAGGTTCCACTGTACTTCCTTGTCTTGTGCATTTGGCAGCAATTGCGCAACCACTACACGTTTATGTAGCTTGCGTTATCGACACCAGCTGTACCTGTGTTTCTCCATTATGAATAGTTCGACATTGTTCTCAGCTATTTTTCTTAAATTTCATACCATTCGCCATGCAGCACATTATAAAATCATTTTGACTCCTATGCCAATGAAGGGTACTGTAACTTTACGACGTCTTACCACTCAAATGTATTTCAGTTCATATACACGTTACGAGGAAAATCTGTTTGTCTTTATGCTGTGACTTCGCCAGGTAAAGTTAAGAACTACCTGCGTATCTCGTAACAAATAGTCTACATGTTGACTCACAAACAGCCAGTTAAACAAGTAGCATCGGAAGATGGGAAAATGAGGACATTTTGCATTTAGGTTTTTGAGAAAATAATTGATAATTGTGGAGCTGATAAAGTAAGAGCTACTCTAGTATATTTCTACTGTGAAGCGGTTTAGCTTGTTGAAGATAGGGGGTGACTAGAAGGATGTTTATGAGAGTAGTTGCCAATTGTGGAAAGGGGCCTGTCATTTACTAATATCTGCCTGGTTTATGTGCAGCTAATATGTTAATATAGCTACATAATCTTTCGTTATATGCTTGGTTGTTTGGTCACTTCAAGTGCTATGGTTACGTAGTGATGAGATAAACCGAGTAAAACAACCGATGCATTCGGATGTTGGAAAACAACCTTCTCATTTGGTTGTAGTTCCATGTATCAGCTGAATTATTCATTCATTCTTTTCATTGAAACTAGTCTCTGGGAGCAACCGAATGAAGACTGTCGATTCAGTCAGTCGGACTACTCAATCATTCTTTTTAATAAAATCGGTGTGTGGGAGCAACCGACAGAAAACAGTCGTGCAGGCTTACCTATCGGTCGGATTATTATTTATTTACTTTATTCGAGTGAGAGCAGTCAGTGGTTGTAATCGAATGAAAAGATTCGACACCGTTGTAGCTTTGTACATTGCCTGAATTATTCATTCCTTCTTTTCGAGTGGAAACCATCTGTTGTTCTCTGTTCATTCTTTTATCTGAAACCACTCTTTAGTGTCGGCCGGAGTGGCCGTGCGGTTCTAGGCGCTACAGTCCGGAACCGAGCGACCGCTACGGTCGCTGGTTCGAATCCTGCCTCGGGCATGGATGTGTGTGTTGTCCTTAGGTTAGTTAGGTTTAATTAGTTCTAAGTTCTAGGCGACTGATGACCACAGAAGTTAAGTCGCATAGTGCTCAGAGCCATTTGAACCATTTGAACCACTCTTTAGTGCTTCAGATAACTCATCTATCCATTCATTCTTCTGAGTGATCCAGCTTGCAATAATTTAGTTAGTTGAACTAAGGCAATGCTACATAATAGGACAGAGGCTTGTCGTAAGTGAAGACGTATCTCAAGCGTATGCCAACGTTAAAATAAGCATTGTACATGTTCATTTATTTATGAACTGAATGGAGTATTTTTCTTTTCATCATTTAAAATTAACTTATGTATTGCTGTGGATGAAATTGTTACAGGTGCCATTAACGTGTAATTAATTAACTTGACCTATCACTGGCGTAGGTCTGTCATCCCTTCGATTGCAGACCCCGAACAAAAACATCTAAAACCGCAGTCGTCTGGGTGAAATTTGATTATTTTTCCGGACACAAACTGTCTGTAGACGATAATTTGTTCGATGACCACAATTTTGCGGGAGGAGCGGGGACATGAGAGGTGGAATGCTTTCTCGCTTGCGTTTCAGTGCCAACAACGCCAGTGGGTGCACGCCTCCATCCGTCTAGCAGATATAAAATACACGTGAGAGTGTCAGGGATTTATGAAAAGGCATTATAGAGACGTTCATGTTTAACCGTAGCACTAATTAGCTATAAGGGATATGAACATAAATGAAATTAATTTTACACAGCTCAATGCGTAGAAGGCAAGTAACATTAAAGATATTCAGTTGTCTGATTGACGGGTCTGCTTCGCGGTGTATGTGATCTCTCATTGTCGACGGCCTCTCATTGTCGGCGGCTTCTCACTGTCTCAGTAAAGAAGCATGGAGAATACAAGGTGTACCAAAATTGTCTTTACAACTTCGATCACATATATTTGAGAAATTGGGATAGGAAGAAAAGCGCTGTTTGCCTCACAGTGTTTATAAATACCGAAGGTTCTAGTAGCCGTTTAACAGAGATCAGTGGCCATATTTTTTAGAGAAATATTTGGGACACATTTAAAAATTTTGATATTGCAGGATGTCTCTTCATTGAATGTAATAAATGCAAACTATCGCTTTAATTTCCTACAAAAAGTACATTAATTTATATTTTATTAGGAAGTTCGAAGATGGAGTGCAAGCAGACATCAGTGCTGTAAATTTTCTTCAGCATGTCTGTATTCTTTAACAGCATTATGAAAACATTCAACTCGAATTTCATCACAATTCATTCTAGCCACTAACATTTCTTTGGTAGTTTCTACGATAAGTCGTGTTCTGTCAGTGCTCCATGCTTTACTCATTTAGGAAAATACCCTTCCAGTAACCGTATACTGATACAGGTGAAATGAACATATAATTCGGAATAAATTGTTTCATAGCTGTTAAATACGGGACAGATAGGCGTCCTGAAGTATTTTCGAAACATTCGGAACAGAGCTAGGAAAACTGAGACTGTCACGAGAAAAGGTGGGTGGAGGGGCGAATGGTCACTTGAAATGTGCGCGCCGTCTGTAGCACACAGGTTATCTAAGCTATATGCCAGTACTATTTCCGGCCTAGGATGTCCTCATCAGAGTCAGATATTGCTGCTCTTATATGACCTCACAGTTCGTGAAAGTCCCACCCGAAGGTGAAAATGTAATGGGGTTCCGCAGGACCTGGATGTCAGACCTGGACTGTACCAACCATTCCACACATTGCGCCAACTGCTTAAGTGTGTACAGTCAACAGCTAACATGGGAAAATAATAAAAAAAATCACCTTTAGATGTGTGTGAACATTATGCCTTTCTGTCTATTCCCATTTCTAAAATATACGTGATAAAATTTGTAAGATCATTTTGGAACATACTGTATGCATATAGAAGACCGTTTAAGCGTGCGTGCGTCAGCGTTTTTAATAGACTGAACGAAAAAACAATTTATGATTCGGTCCTACTTTAATGAATTTTAACTATGCAGTCTATTTCCAGTCAATCGAATTTGCAGCGACACGTGAAAAGGTCCGGGTTCACCCCAGACAGTTGTATAAACGTCCCTTCAGCACGCCTCTGGACGTACTCAAAATTAGGACCAATCCTGGGAAATCCGGACGTATTGCAGCCATAACTGGGGATGCAAAACATGAGCGCATTGATTCCCTTAATGATACACGAAGAAGAGAGGAATCTTACTTCATTTTATCAATAGTTTCCATTCCGTTTTGTAGGCAATGTGTGATGATGTCCACAAATGAAAAACCATTTGAATATTCAGCCTTTTCTGTGTGTGAAAGGTAAATATTTTCTATAGAAAATTACGTCTTCAGCAACATACGTGCCCCCGACGTTTCCGGTTTTACAAGTAGTGTCCTAGCTATTAAAATGTCATAAGCACAAATTTTCAGCACTATCTGTACGGCGTTAGTAATCTGTATGGGGCTAGGAGAGATTATTTAATATTTATTAGTCCGTTTTAAAATCATTTTATATTAAAATGCTTCTACATTTAAATAACTACTTTCTGCTTTTTAGTCTTGTGTGTGTGAAATTTTTCAACTGATTTAAAGCATTTTAATAAGATTACAACAGAGACTTACGGTAAACTTCAGGAGTGTTTCAGTTACTTTCCAACTGAGTCAAACATTATGTGGCTTTCTCATATGCATATCTCGCAGAAAGACCACGAATGTAATAATGAGAGAGAATTGAGCTCACAACGAATCTTAGTAGCAATCGTTTTAACTGCAAACATTCGCGACTGGAACAAGAAAACGGGAACGTAGCAGTGGGACTCAAAGTACCTACACTCCGACACAAGAGAAGACGAGTTAATATTGCACTGTCATTCAGCTGTAACTAAGTTGAAAGAAGCTTCAGGTCTATAGCTTATCGGGAAGTTAGTTTAAAATGAAATGCACAATATGAGCCGAACAGACGGACAGACCAAAAACATAGTGCCCTCCCCCACACGTCAGATATGAAAGTGAGACCGTTCTTACACCAAGTACCTACTGTCTGCCACACACCATAAAAGAAAGCGGGTTAATATTGTGTTGTCATTCAGTTCTGGGTTAAGTTGACAGTTACAAGTCTGTAGCTTATAGGTAAGTTAGTCTTAAATTAATTTCAAAATTGTGCCGAACAAACTGACAGGCAGATAGGGTTTCTCTACCTAAAATGTTACCCGTTGTGGTATTTATTGGCCTACATCTGAGTGAAGTCATTTGTCCCCGTTTCCCGGCTTGTACCGTATGTGAACGTGATCTGTATTACTTTGAGCTTTATTCGGAGCGCTGCATAGCCGGCCTCGACTATCATGCGCGTTAATAACAATTTGAGTTTGTTTCGAGTGGGATAGAAAGGTAACATGCTATCACCAAACACAAAGTATGATGTTGACATAACGAGAATTTTCAGCAGTATTGGTATGTTTGAATGGTGTTCATTCGAGCTGCAGAAGACAAAATGACGGAAATCACTCTCTACGAAAGACTGCCGCAGCTATCGCGTCCACTCTTGGTGCGTAAGACGCTCATTTTCGGATGCCACACGTGTCTAATATCTCACCATTCCGGCAATACAGAAGTGGACTCTGAAGGTGCAGGCGACATATCCAGCCATCTTAATGTGATAACCAGTCAAATGCCTGAATAGCTATCGGATCCAGCGCCCACCACTGCGAGACGTTCAGGAAGAGTGTCATAGAGTTTCCGCAAGGTATCGACTGGGATGTGGGGTCACACCGACTCCAGTGCCGTGGCTAGGTGCGCTAGGCCTCTTGGTTGACGATGCATGGAGCGAAGAACCGGATCGAGGTGGTCCCATAGATTCTCGATTCGCCCTTATACGGGGAGTCTGGTGGGCAGGGGAATAAGGTAAACTACTTACGATGGAGCTCTTCTAACCACGCATGCTGTGTGACACTTTCAATTTTCCTGCGGGTAGATGCCATCGACAAACAAACTGAATGTAGGGGTGGACATGCTCCAGAATGATAGATGCACACGGAAATACGAGATCACCTAGGAATAGCCACCAAAACATTCCTCAAATGTGGACTCTTCCGACAATTGCTGCACTGTGTTTGGTTTTAGAGGTGTTTCACGTCCTCCACAACAACAGCGATCGTGAATGTCAATGAAATTCACCAACAGTCGTATAACTTAGGATGTTATTTTATCTTATTTTATGATATACAGCCATATCAAACCGTAAGTCACTGGATGTCGTTGCTATCAAGTCTTCGAATGGTGCAGTAGTGTAACGAATTCACGACATCCAGTGAAGTATGACTGAATTTCAAAGTTTAATTCATTTGGAGAAGTTCATATGGGACCTGAAGATGGCGTAATGAGATGCTGAAACTGGTAGCCTTCAAAATAAAATAAAATAACATACTAAGTTACATGGCTGCTGGTGAATTTCAATGACATTGACAATTACGTAACCAGCCTATGTCCCCTGTCCATAACGGGCCAACGGAGATTGACAACAGCGATCTGCTCAATGGGGGATAAAACATCAGTCATCTTAAAATGCCACCTGCCGCCACGCAGCGGATGTTCAGTTACGATTTTGGCGTACAAATTCCAACCTTTTGTCGCTGACGAACGACAGTTAGCATTGATGCATGACCCAGTAACCTTCTGCGGAGGCCCATATGCAGCTAAGTTCGCCAAACGGTCGTTGAGGATACACTGTGGGTAGCCTCTTGTTTATCTGGGCGTTCAGTTGCTCACTATTTTACCGTCTATTCGCCTCTTTATATCTCCGGAGCCGTTGTTCTTCCCTGTCATCTACGCCGTTGGTGCACCATAGTAGCCTCGGCGCCGATGTCGGATAGTGACATTTTGTCACGCATGGTATACTTTAACCGCAGCAGCAAGCGACCAATTTACAGTTTTAGCCTTTTCGGAAATTCTTGCACCCTTGCCCTACCAGCCATGGTCATCTCCTTCTGAACATCAGAAAAATCACTCCCTATGCACATTAAGACAACGCCTGTACTGTTTTCCATGTCCCCCACCCCCACACATGAATTATATACCGTCCATTGCTAGTGCTGTTACGTGCCCTCTTTGAGTGGTTATTGCAAGCTGATGTCGAACATAAAGGTGGTCACATTTATGTGACTGGATCTTGTATCTGTGTGGCATATTCGCTAATCAACCAATAGATTATCAATATAGACAGAACAGCTGGTTGGTCTACCTTTGCAACGCAATAGTACAGCTATTCCGCGATGCATGGACGATAATTCCTTCGTGGCTTTCTGGGTTTTGCGGAACGAGATTTCTACCCACTGGTCTCGAAATCCCCATAAGTTAGAGGCCAATAGATTGTGTACTTAATGGTGGTAGACATTAACTTCCTAGTGGCGTTCCATCAGATTCAGATCAGGCAAATTTGGTGGCCAAGATATTACGGTGAGCTCATATCGCACCCTCAAACCAATGTCGCAAGAATCTGGCTTTCTGACTCGGACAGGTATCTGCTCGAAGATATTATCACCGCCGTAAAGACATCAAGCGTGATGTCCGCAATAATGTATCCGAAGTCCAGAGCTTTCTTGGTGCATACGATTACTACAGCACGTCCCATAGAAGCCCAGGTGTATGTCCCCCAAAACGTAATACCCCTCCAGTTGGCCTACGTCCGTGGTGTTGCGAAAATTTCGAGCTGCAGTATGCCCGGATGGTGGCTTATTAGACACTGACGTACAACTAATATAACAAGATAAGTTATTCATCCATTGAGGACACTCGTTTCCATTTACCCATGATCCGATCTCGATGTTCCCCTCCGCACTGCAGTCGTAATTGACGATGTGTTTTGGTTAACATTGGGGCATGTATGGGCCTTATGCTCGGGGTTCCAGGATTGTACTCTATAAAGCATATTTGACACAGATCGCCCTATCCTGTTTTACAGAGTAAGATAGACTCCAACCATCACTTTCTACCATGAAGCGTTAAACATTCAACAACACTTCGCCTGCTCCTTTCCCACATGCACTTTGCGCATTCTCAACGTAGCAAATCGCCCTTTTTTCAAAGTCGCATATGTCAGTCATGTTTCCATCCAATGTCGTCACTAGATACGATCCCACTAGTTTCTGTTCTACTTATACACACCGACAGAAAAAAATCGCAACATCGTGAAAGAGTTGTGTGACATTAACGAAAGTTGGTATACGAGCTACTACTTCAATACTTCAATAATACCTCTTCAATACGTCGATACATATAAACCTTATCACTAATATCATTTACCTTACCTCTTATCCACCAAAACTCCAATAATCATCAAAATCACACAATCTCAATATTACAATAATACCTCTTCAATACATCGATACATATAAACCATAACACTAATATCATTTCACTTCCATAACAACTCTTTCCTCTAGTCAGTCTCCTCGAACAAGTACAAATTAAATCCTAGTGCAAACTGCAGTTCATCATTCTATACAATCCGAAGACATAATGTCCACACACAACCTCTGTGTAGTCCACCTGAGCCAAATCTTCTACTCATTATGAATTATAAAACACATTTTGGTTATCTTGTACATCATAAAATGAAAGAAATGCATACATGACCTGTAACAGCGTTCAGTTTGAATAACTTTCAGTAAGTAGGTGCGAGTACACAATGTTAGTGATCACATAAGAATCTGAATGAATAAATAGTAAGATTTCACAGTGTGTACACCACTTCAAGAATCATGGCAAAACAGAAGCAAATATGTGGAAGATTTCTTTATGTCAAGTGTCACTTGCTATTTCAATTGCTTACGAAGAATGCAGTGTAATAAATGTCAATGGTCTGAAGCTAGTGTTGGTATTGCATGTCGTCAGCTTCCTTTCTATTATAATGAATGTATACAGAATCCATAAAACCTCCAGTTCATGTGACTTCAATGAAGTTTTTGTACCGTAGAATTATAGCAGTTCATTTTATTATCTTAAAATGTAAAGCACTGAGCGTAAGCAAAACATGTAATAGCGAGTAAATATACCAGTAGAGAACAGAATGTCAACAAGTGGATTCAGCACAATCCCTACAACGAGGCTCTGCCAAGCGAACAATTTATAATTAATACCATAGTGTAACCTAAACTCAATGTTCGTACACAGTATATAAGTATTTCTATATACTAAATTAAAGAGTAGTTATGACAACAAAACAGAAATGTGTAAATATGCAATCCATATGCAAAGTAGAAACTATATATCTTACATAATAAATATGTCATTAGCATCATATCAGCATAAGCAAGTAAATGTTCATACGTAATCTTAGTCCGCAGCTCGTGGTCGTGCGGTAGCGTTCTCGCTTCCCGCGCCCGGGTTCCCGGGTTCGATTCCCGGCGGTGTCAGGGATTTTCTCTGCCTCATGACGAGTGGGTGTTGTGTGCTGTCCTTAGGTTAGTTAGGTTAAAGTAGTTCTAAGTTCTAGGGGCTGATGACCATAGATGTTAAGTCCCATAGTGCTCAGAGCCATTTATTTTGGTAATCTTAATAAGCAAACATGAAGGCGCAAGTAGACAAATCACAAAGAATAACTTACATACACAACAATATCAGCACAACTAATCAGGTGACAATTATAATTTAAATAAATAGGCAGAGCAGGCACATAATAAAAAATATGACATCAGTGAAAAAGCATAGCAGCCAAGTGATGCATAATATACACAAGTAACAACCCTGTTCATTAATAAAACATTCACAAAATCAGCAAATGTTCGCAAGGATGTCGCTTCAAAAGTAAATTCATAGAGCATAAAATTTAACACAAACTATAAATCACGTAATCGCGAGCAGCAAATTACTTATAAAGTACATACCTAAGTAGAAATATGTTACCTGAAAAATAAACTCAATTAATGTTTACCATTTTGGTTTATTACTTTCTTCCTCGAAATTATATTCTTCCTGAAATTTTCTGGATAGCTAGTCTTCTTAATGTCGGACACGCAGAGAATTTACCTGAAGTTCTTAAATATTTTATACAACTGTACCCCGGAAAAACTGAACGTTAATAACGTAAGTTATCAAGTCACTATAGCTTTATACTGAATTTAAGCTGAAAAATTAGACTGTGTATTTGTCTACGGCTGTCAGTGCATTCGCACTGAGCGCTCGATCGCTGTAGGTAAGCGTGACATAGATAGCAATTGTTTGCGGTCAACGGCTACTTTGTGGGGCGCGCTGACTGACTGTCGCTTTGTGTATGTGCTGCCGCTAGAACACGGCATGGTACCTCTGTCTTCTGTGCGTGTTTACGTGTAACTTAATTTCTCAAAAGCATGTCATTCCACAAAAATTTTAACGTTTGATATATGACGTATTCCCTTAGAGCACCGTGACCAAGAGTTTCTACTTCAACAGTGTTATCATGAATAATTTTGCGAACTCTGTGTGGACCGTTATAAAGCAGAAAAAATTTGCGACACAAACCTTTTCCTTTGTGAGACAAACGGTGAGGCTTAATTAACACCTTTTGTCCAACTGACAAAGTTTTTAAACGGCCAGGATGTTTAGCTGATTTCTCCCTTCTAGCAGCCGCAGATGCAACATTTTGTAGAGCCAGGTTGACAACTTCAGAATGCCACAGTTTCCATGTAGGCGGAAAAGGAAAGATTTCAAAAATACGATTTGTCGTTGCTTTATTTTTTAATATCAGGATATGTGGTAAGGAAGTTGAACCATTAGAGAGTTCATTCAGAATGTTTTGAAAAGTATGAAGATACTGATCCCACGTTCTGTGATTATTATGACAATAAAGACGACACAATTATCAATTTTCTTCATCCATCTCTCTGACGCGTTAGATTGAGGGTGAAAAAGTGAAATGAAAATTGGTTTAATCTTACGACGCCGTAGAGTACGAAGCCAAATTTTAGAACGAGACTGTGATCCATTATCTGATATAACTTTATCAGCATTACCCACTCCTTTAAGAAAATGTTTGATGAAAGCATTAGATACTGAACGAGCTGTTGCTTTGCGTAAAGGTGTAAAACACACATATTTTGATGTCAGTTCCACTACTACCACAATGTACACAAAACCATTAGTAGAGCGAACCACTGGACCGAACAAATCGACTGCAGCCATCTCCTTTAATCTCGCTGGAATGATAGGAAACAACGGTGCTCTGTGAGAAATAGTTGGCGGCTGAGCCTCTTGACATAATTTGCATTTAGCAAGAAGAAATCGAATGCGTTTTTCCATATTACTGAAGCAGCAATTTTCTCCCAATTTATGAAAGCATATTCTGGGACCAAAGTGTGCATAGCTGAAAGGTGTATACCAAATCGATTTATTAACCCACTCATCAGGAATGCAAACTAACCAAGAAGAGTTGTCAACCGATTTCCGTTTAAAAAGAATATCATTGCGAACTAAATAATACTGTCTAATCGCTACGCTTTCCTTTGTCGTAAGGCTGGTATCTATTGTCTTGTCTGTTTCGTCTGTCATTTTCAAAATTACCCCTATAAAGTCCGTTCCGATCATTATCCCTTTTCTCTGAAAACCTATTGTGATTACCGTTACTGAAAAAATTACAAGAAGTTCCGTCGTCGTTGTCATACTCAAGTTCTTGTAGCAAAGTCTTAAAAGTTTCAATGTCGTCTTTACATCTTCCGGCTAAAGCAATGTGTCTTATGGATTGTGGCAGCTTAGTTAAACAAATACGAATTAATTCAGTCGGGCTATAAGGGTTGGAACAGAATTGATTCTTTGGAATCATGTTTTCGAAGTATTCTACCGGCGTGCGGAACTCAGACTCTTTAAAATTACGCTGCATAATAAGACTATGTTTGACTCTGTCTTGCGTGTTTTCGGACCAATATGCCGATAGAAATCCATGATAAAAATCATTTAAATTATTACAATCTCTAATAAGTGCGCGCATGCACGTCGCCGGTTCGTTTTCTAAATATCCACACATAAATTCCAGTTTGTGACTTGGTAGCCAATTTGGCGGAAGTGCGTACATAAATTGATATAAACATGAACACGGATTTATGTCATTACTAGAACTGCGATATATCTTAAATTTCCGAACTGTTAAAAAGTGTTTATAGTCAAAGTTTTCGCCTCGTGGCGACAAAGACCTACCGCGTCTATCCCAGTCCGAATGTCGATTATTGGCAAGTTCGCACGCCTGGCGCTCTCTTGTTGCATCTCGTAAATGAAATAAATTATTTTCTTCAAAACCCCCCGATATCGGTGATTCTAAATTTCTTCTAGTGTCTTTTCCTACGATTTCGCTTTCAATTTGTTTACCTCGCTTTCGTAAAGTCCCAAATTCCCTTTTAACGCGTTCATTAAATTTTCCCTGATTTTCTACATGTTTATTTATATTCTGGTACTCAATCTCTGTCCCCATTTAAACTAAGATTTGTAAATTTATCTGAATTCTCCTCAACTCTTTCCGATAAGTCCCCCTATTTGTTCTTTCTGTTTATTTACGTCTTCCGCAAGTGTCACGACTCGGGTTTCAGTATTGACACATTTAGTAGTTAACTGTTCATATTGTTGTGTTAGGTTATTTATTCTGTCATTTGGTACGGATTCCTTGATTCTTTCAAATATTTCTTCCTTATCGTGAGCACGTTGCAAATTTAACTCAGAAAAATTTTAAACTATCACGTGATCCCTTTCTTCCTGTTCTCTATCCTCTTCCTTTTGTCTAATTGCTATTGAAGTTAATCTATTACTATGAGCATTCAAAATCGGTTGTACTCTTTCTCTAATATCTTTCTTTAATTCATTTTTCATGTTTTCAAAACATATCCTTATTCGTGAGTCTAACCGTGTTTCCGTTGTTCCCATTTGTGATCCCAAATTTAATATTGCACTCATCAACTGCTCCATATTAACTGGTTCGAAATTCTTTTGGCGTCTAACATTTCCCATGAAACTAACTTCCTTCGTCATAGCCGTAAAGCTATCTGTGTTCGATACTATTCCAGAATCTTCTGTCGTTAATCTCGTACTCTGAAAATTTTTCAATTGTGAAAAATTTTGAACTGGTTCCGGACTGTTTTCCCGGCTTATTAAAATGTTATCTACTTCATTATTCACCATACTGTTCTCCTGTGTTAGAGAGTTCGCCATGTTAACAATTTCGATATTCTGACTATCCATCATTCTTGCCTTTTTCATCGAGCGGGTAATCATTTACAAAACATACAAAACTCGTCACTGTACGAAAGCTACACACAATATAACACTTTATCACCAACAATACCATTCACATGAAATGCTTCCCGACAAACAAGATTAACGAACAATGAAAACCTTCACAATTGCGCAAAATTGTCAAACCCGTATACGACACATCAAAAATGAAATTCTACGAAAATACCATCAGAAGAATGACAAGAAGTCTCGTAACCGGTTGGCCCAGACTAGTATTAGCACGCAATCGGACTGCATAAAATAAAAATAAAGAATGACAAGGAATTTCCATTAACACAATTGATTAATTAAGTCCCCTGCAACTATAAAAGCTACGAAACAACAAAGCACAAGTGTAACTGTTCTGCGTGTGGTAGTGTGACTCAACGTACATGTATCTGGCTCGGTTCTTTCTCAATACGACAAATATGTTAAACACCATTTACAATGAACTAATTGAAAAACCAGAAATACTATAATTGCACATAGAAACCAGAACTACACGTCTAATAAATGAACACGAGCCAGATGCTTTGTTGACTGCACCTGTGAGCGAGAGGTATTGTCATTAAAGAAAACTGTAATACCTTTTTACCTCATATATTGACGAAATTTTTCCATTACACCAGCATCATAAATCAAAAACCCATCTCCTCAATTACACTCTGACAATTGCAACGTCTTCCATCAATACATTACATCAACCGAACAGCATCTACTCTCTCGCCCAACAGAACAGCAACCACTGTCGTCGACATCCTCTCAACTACTACTGCACTATTGGAGGTGGCGGAATAATAATCTTTGGCGCAATCTCTGGCGCCGTGACTCAGTGTAGCCACCTTTCAATGTTCACAATCAACTCTAGCTGCTTCTTAGTGCCTGGTGTTTACAATTAAGTTTACAGTGTTCCGAGTGCTGCAGTGGTCGCTGTATACATTCAGGGCACTGAAACATCGTAGGTGCGCTCGCGGAGTAGGCTGAAAAAAATAATAGTTTCACCTTCTGCTACAAGGTGAAATTATCACGCTTGCTTTGAAGCCAGTATGCTGTTATTCGCTTGATGACGCGAATTGATATCTGTTTTGAAGTCACTGATGTTATAAAGGTTTTACAGGGTTAAGTACTACGCATGAAACGCAATGGGTTTTGATACAAAAGATTGCACACTGCTGCTAACGTTGTTTTATCAGAACGGCAGTAATAGCAGTCATGCGCTACGGTAATATCACTGACAGAAACAGCTGTGTAGTGCCATTATGCCAATAAATGGGCTAAAGAATATGATCAAGAAAAAAGGTGAATTTGGGTGTGCAACTGGAAAAGGGAGGAGGCCATTTTCCATTGCAGATCTTGATGAAGTTGCTGTAGCTATGGTCCAGAGTGCGGTACACTTCTGAAACTCGGAGGCCAGTGCTCGAGCTTCGTCACGGGAAATATCTTTTCACTGGTCAACAGTTCTAAGGATTTTGTGGTGCATTTTATCCTGCTGTCCCTACAAGTTTCATAACAATCACCAAATAAAGTCACAAGATAGGCTACACATCCGCCACTTTTCCCTTCGTCTTTTTTCACTTTTGGAAATGGATGTCATGTGGTCGGGAAGTATTCTTTGGGCAGACGAGACACGTTTTATTCTGTACAGTGTCGTGAACGCACAGAACTGTCACAGACGGGGCTCTACTCCGTCACATGTTGTGCAGGAACGTCCATCGCTCTGAGTTTATGTGCTTGTGGCGTGGTTTCATATGCTCTTTCATTATCGGTCCTATTTTCCTTCAAGGGGATGCTACCTCGTGGGCTTGTTAGGTGTTATAGGGACCTTTTCGTGCAACACGTGATTCCATGATAGCGAGACTGCATCTCTGTGTACACATCTGTTTTCATGAAAGATGGTACGACACCACAGGTCACTTGCCAGGAGAGAAAGATGTTGTCCGAGAAACCTAGGGTGACGCCCTTGTCACCTCTTAGCAATTTCAAGATTAGTGCCCTTCCACATTCCCCAGGCAAAATCCATTTGATTTCTGGTTGTGGGGATATCTTAAAGATCATTTCTATTGTGGACGTATGCAGACTCTTCCTGATCTGAAAGGTGGCATACAATGAGATATCTTGCGGATTACACTGGATATGCTACGAGCAGCTCTCGACCATACTGTGTCACTGATACAGTATGTTACTGAGTCGGAAGACTACTTTGAACACATATGGTAGCTTGTGACCGTATCCTAATAAACATTACAGAACCATCGTTTTCTTGTGTTTCGTTCTTGCTTCCCTTTCCTTGCTCCCATACCACATTATGACTGCTTACAGAGATATATTTTCACCTGGTGTCAGAAATGGGAATTATTATTTTCTTAATCATTTTCCGTAAACTCTCTGATAAATGAATAGACCCACGATGTTTCAGCGTCATGCGATGTATACAGCTTTCACTGCAACATTCGGAATACCGTGAGTTTAACTCTAACCAGCAGGTAGACAAAATGTTCAGCGCATTGTCGCAGATAGTGCATATATCAAGTAAAAATTATACTGGACAAAATGTACCGGGAAAATCTGCACGTTATATTTTCTGAACAGCAACGAATGAGAACGTAGGCTATTTCAGAAAATGACTTTAATCTGACGATAGAATTTCATCAGTAGGGTGTGATTTGAAGTATTACGCCAGAAATTAATTCATGGATACGGAAAATTAAGTTTAACACAGCTCTCTGAATTGCCAAGTATGTATTGTTGACGTCTCAGTCAAAAAGAAATTTTATTTCCACTTTCTAACTAACTTTGATGATGTAAACATATACTATTAGAAAGTGTTTGCAAATACATCTAGATTTTCAACGAAGAACTTTGCAGCCGATTATGACATGAAAAATGCTGCAAAAGGATTTGAAATCTATGTCAGGAACATGGTGATGTCGGATTTAAGAAGAACAGGAAGTTCATCAATGAACCATATTGAGTTCCAGAAACGTCCCATTTGTTTTTTGTTCATATTAAGATCAACAATGAAAACCTCGGTCGGCAATTCTATTTCCAAAACGTACGGTACCTTACTATCATGTCATTCACGATGATGCAGAACTAAAGTTTAGGTGCACCTATGATCATTTTCATTTCAGTGGTACAGCTGAAGTTGGATGTAGAAAAGGCTGAAAAATGATTAAGATTTTGATACTTCATGCCATTACTGAGCAATACCCGTCGACAACACCCGTTATCAATGTAAGTAGAGGAAATGAAGATTAAGCCCTGAATATAGAAGCATCGTTAAAATTATTCAACTTCCCATTCCGTTAGTACTACAGAAAAACGCTAATTAAAACAGTTTTCTCATTTAGAGTACTATTCTAAAAGCTGTTACACACTGAGATAAAAATTGTTCCTGAGGATGCAAAATAAGTTACGTTTCAAAGAGTCTTAATGAAAAAGCAGAAGTCGTTGTTGTTTCTATCGGAAATGCTACTCCTCATTTCAAGTTAGATTGGATTCGGAAAAGATATGTATATACATTTTTAATATTTTTGATAATGTTAAAACTTGAATACTGTTGACTACTACTTGTTTCCAAAAGAATTATTAACCTCAGTGTGTAACATGGTATATATTTAGGAAAAACTATATTTGTTTAAGGAGATGGAGATTGACTTGCTAATGGTTCTACATGAAAAAAAGGAAAGCTTATGCTAACTCATGAAACAAATACAAGTATTTTCACTGGATCTACTCGTGCGCTAAGGACTATTAACACACGTGTGGTTGAACCCTATGGGCAGCATTTTGTGAATAAATTGTAACGTACCGACTACACCACGCACTAGTGTATAGATGTATCTCTCGCTGTCTTTCTTTTAGATTGCATTTTGTAATAACAGTAATAACTCAGACTTCTTCTAAATTTGAAACGTCCCCTTAGAACAATTTATACAAGACTCTGCTTAAACTGACACACAATGTTTTTAGCGCAATGCAATCTGACTTTCAAAAATCCCTACAAAAGAATGGCCCTGACTAACATTAAACTATACCTTCGAGAAATCACTTACCTCACAAAAATCTTCATTACTCGAACTACTGCAATACAGCGAGCGCCACTACTGCCAGCTAAATAAAAGATTCAAACTACAGAAGGCACTAACTACTGATAGGGATAGTTAGCAAATGAAAGATATTAATAGAGAACAAACAATGTATTTACCTTAATAGTCATAATATATGTAGCAGTTCATGACAAATTACAAAACTCCGCCATCTCTCTCCCCACATCCACCACTGCTGGCGGCTCACCTCCAACTGCGCAACGCTACGCGCTGTTCACAGCCAGCTGCCTAACACTACAATGGCGAGTATTACAACAATGCAAAGCAGCCACAGACTGCACACAGCACAGCCAGTGATTTTCATATTGAGCGCTACGTAACGTTGCCAATAAGAAAACATAAACAGCCTACTTACATAGCCCCCATGCTCCCCACAAAAAATTTTACAAATTTTTTTTGGGCAGTGGCCAATAATGATTTGATAAAATTTTTCGTAATTACAATAACAAAGAAATCAAATGCACACACTTATTGATACTATGTTGGTCAAAAGCTCAAATTTTCTCGCAGTCCATTAAGACAGTCCTGATCGTTCATCACGGTAAAATAGTAGTGTTTTCCTCAAAGTCTGAGCAGTAGAAGAAAATGCACACGGAAGTAGTGGATTTCCATGCAGTCTTGAAGAAGTAGCGTTGTCCTTCCAACGGAAAGACAGTGCTGACTCTTGACATGCTGACAGACAATGGGCCACAACAGAGCAAACCCACAGCAGAGTCATTCGACGTTTTGAAGAGTATTGGTAGGTAGGTCATCACAGAGTAGACCCACTGTAGTCCTGGTAGAGAGTATGGTATTGGTGGGCCACCAGAGGTGCAGACCCACTGCAGTCCTTGTAGAAATAATGGTATTGGTGAGTCATCAAAGATGCAGACGCACTGTAGTCTTTGTAGAGACGGCCAGCAACCATCTGTTGTGACTGTGCAGGCGCACAATCACCATCGAAGAGTCTTGCGGAGAATATAGCAAGTCCATGAACCACCACTTGTGCACTCACAAAATTTTTTTTGAAATGTCCTTCGAACCAGCAATGCTGTTATCCAGTCCCTTGCTGAATTATTAACACACGTGCAAACACTAACAGTCCAAACTTCTCACATATTGTCCATATACTATGACCAACAGAAACGTGTGCAGTGAAATGATACTTAATTTGAAGAACTGGTAACAATTACAATTTGATAACATAAAAATACAATAACAAAGGTACAAAATACATCATTAAAGAACATAACAATACAGATAACATTTGAAGTACAGGCTTTACAAAAGAATCGAACTAACATATACATCAGTGTTACAGGAATTATGACATAAGTACATACATAAAAGATCACAATAACTTTTGAAACATCAACTTCACACATGAGCATTAAGCAGAACACAATTAATAATGTCTAACATCTTTACAAAGTAAATAACATATTATTAATGCCAATTATATTCGAGGATAACAGTATTCCTCATCATAGTGAATGTAGCTTAATATTAAAAGAAGAAAAAATTCTATGAAACTACACAGAGACAGGAAGAAAACAAATACACAAGGGTACACAAACACATAGTGGGATAACACCAATAGGGAAGGAAAGGGTTCGTTTTCAGTGTAACATTTGGTACTGCAGTCCAACCCAAAACTTCATATATCTTTCCTCTTATTTCATCCTTTGTTTCCACCAAAAAAATTCTATCTAAGCATGCTTTCTGTATTTATATGTTCACACATTTCTTACCTCAACATTTATTTCCAAGAAAATCCTACCTAATCCTGTTTTCTGTACTTTTTTTCGTATAACTTCTCAATGCATTTCTTCCAAGTCATCATAGTTAGTTTCTTATATAGTCTACCCCTCTTAAGCTAACTTAAATCTACTGAGCTCAGATATATATACCAAGAGACGAGGCAATGCAGCATCACATAAAACAATTAATATAAACAGCAATGAAAAAAAAACGCAGATTTGCGAAGCAAGCAGCATTAAGAAATTAGCAAAGCAATTGTAATATTACAACTAATCGAAGGCAATGTGCAGCAAACAATAAAAATAAATCATTAGTAAAACTGGCTTAACAGAATAATGTAAAGTCAAATTCAATAACACTATGCCTGGCAAACAGCAGCAACTTATACCTAAACATGACATTGCTCAAGCAGAAAAAATATTACAGTAAAAACAACAATGCAGATAAGGGAAATGTATATTCACATCTTAATGTCTATGTAATTAAAGTGGTGCACCACAACAACTTATTGTAAAAAAAATATTACCATGTACTTGAAAAGAAAATTATGTGTCCAGTTACTGTTACTAGTCCCTTCTTATTGTTCTTTCCTTTCCAAGTGCTCCTTTTTTTAAAGAATGTGGATTACAAAATTATCATTTAATAGATCTGTTGACAGAAAGTGTTCACATTAGCAAATGCACCTAAGTTTATTTTATAAAACTAATGCTGTAACACAGCTGGAAAACAGGTATCAAATGAAATAAGCAATTACGCAAACCAAAGCATAAAAATATCATTCAATAGTCATGTGACATTTCATAAGTTAGTAGAAATTCTCTCAACTCTCGTAGATAGACGCTTGTCGTAATCAGGTGTGCAGATGTAAAAATATTTCTCGTCATTTCATTAGGCATTTCAGTAAATATCATAAATTACGAGCTCCACAGTATGCTTTCAACAAGGAAATGTCAATAGCGAGGATAATGGCCTCCCCTTTTTTTTTCTACCTGTGCTTCTGGAAAGGCACACCCTAATGGCTTGTTCTCCAGGTGTCTGACACAGCTGTGTGCCGACGACGCACGTGCAGATGGTCACTTAACTTTCTTACGGAAATATTTACGACAGCAGTTTCCGCTACAGTGACAGTCTCATATAAAAATTTCACAGGTCGAGAATTTACGTTGCAAATGTGTAGAAACAAAATCCTATGAAAATAACAGTGTCCAAAAAAATTTTCGCCGGCATTCAAACCCTAAAAAATATTCTCAGCTCATGTCAATAGTGTCATCTGCCTCAAACGTACTTTAAAAATCATGATCCCATACCAAATACATCATTCAAAGCTCTCATAGTATCACAATGGTTCCGAAAAAATATGAACAGTTCACAAAGTACAAACAAAATACAATTTCATAACTGTGAAGTAATCCAACTCTGTAATTGCGTAAACATCTGTCACTGACGTAGTAAAAAGAATATTTGTTTCTCTGTCAAATAATCAGATAGCTGTGTAATTCTGTGTTGGAGAAATATGGTACCGAAGTGTAAAGTTGTATAAGCAAATACCATATTAGCTAGGGCTCCTTGTGCTTGCCAAACACATGGTACACAAAGTAAGTGTGTACCCCCCTGAGGATTAATGTAATTATACCCTCAGGTGTTACAGATTACAGCAATGGAATGAAATGTATCATGGAAAACCTTTGTATCATTGTACTCCAAATATCTTTAAAAATAAATATTTTAAGTACAAAGTCAATCACTCAAATACGTGTCCTGTAGCGCTAAATGTGCGTCTTGTTGCAACATTATCTCTGTGGAAGTGTCGTAGTTATTTTCCTCCGAAAGCTAAGTTCTGCAGAAGCCAATGTACTTACCTCATGATAAACAAAAGGGAATTGCTTTGCGTAGATATATCTTAGTTATTACGCTTATTGTTGTGATGATGAAAGTACTGTGCTGTAACGTATTGTTGTGCTACGGAAAACCCTGTCTCATTGTAGCTATACTACAAAAGTTACTACTAAAACCTGTTTTACTTTCCAGAAGAATTCAGAATTATGTTGTTCCCATGAAGCTTCCGCTATCAGAATATCGTCCACATATAAGGTGATGTGACGTTTTAAGAACTCAGGTAATATGGAATTTAACCCACGAATGAATGCTGCCGAAGAAATGTTCAAACCAAAAGGAAGTTTCCGAAACTGATAAAAAACGCCGAAACAAAAGAAAGCTGTGTATTTTCTACATTCTGGATGAAGTTCGATCTGATAAAAGCTGAATCTGAGATCAATGGAAGACAACACTTTTGCACCATTAAAATTTTGAAGAAGTTCTTCCATCGTCTGCGGCCTGTCTGTTTCAGGAATGATGATAGTATTGATTTGTCTCGAATCTAAAACAAGCCTGATCGATCCATTTTTCTTCTCAACAACATGTAATGGGTTGTTGTATGAGCTTACTGCAGGCTCAATAATGCCCTCATTAAGCATAGATTGTATTTCTGTTCTAACACGGTCCCTATAATGCGCCGGAATCACATATGGTCTAACACAAAATTTAGTATGCTCACGAACACGAAATTGGTATTGAAATCCCTTGATTGTTCCTGTTTTGTGAGTAAAAACTGTGGAATGTGCTTGTAAAATCTCAAAAAGGTCCTGCCTATCAGTGTCATTACAATTCTCAATTGTTTGAATTTTATTCTGAATTAACTCATTAATTTCAAATATGCCGTCGAAGTCATCCCTGTCAGTACTTGCAGAGTGATTGTTAGTGTCTAGTTCCGTAGAAAATTCCGAACTGTTGTCTAACAGAACGTAAAGCCGATTAATTTCCTCATCATGGTTTGAGAGCCAGTCTTCAAATTTCAAAGCTATTGACTTACCTTCTTTCTCTAAACTTATTTCAGCATCGTGAAAGCTTAAGACTGCTTTGTATTCATTCAAAAAGTCTACTCCCAGTATAATTTCCGTCGACAATAATGGAACAATAAGAAAGTTCATAGAGAAGCTGTGGCTTTGGCAAAAGAATTCTAAATTGGTTTGTTGGCGTACATCTACACTTTTTCCAAAGATTGCACCTCGTAATTTAATCTTACGTAACGGAAGTGTGGAGCAATCGTTCGATTTGTTGCATTTGCTAAAAGCTGTTTCACTAATTACTGAAATGGGACTGCCAGAGTCAAGTACTGCCGTAAATTTTACGTCATTTACTGTAATGTGAATCACAGGATGTGCAATGTTGTTATGTTTTACATCGTGTTCCTGGAGTAAGATGTCTCTAATGTCTTCCATTCTTACGTAATTACTAGCTACGGCAGCTGCGTCGTCAATTTCATAAGTTTGTTTTGTGGCTGCCAGCGGTGTGAGTCATTGCCTATTGTCTCTTTGTTGGCGCGCGTCGTTATTGGGATTTTGAGACCTAACTTCTACAAATTCACCGTGACGAGAATCCCGCCAGTTCTGATGCAGTTCAGGTCTGTCGTTACGATCATATCGTCTGTCGTCATGTCGGTAGCTTCCATAGTTTCTTTCTTGTCGGTCACGTGGTGGAGAATTTCTCCCTGAGTCGTAACTGCGCGCTGGACCGTTGCGTCTAAAGTTATTCTGTCTCCCTTGATAATAATTGTTTTGGTTCCCATATTGTCTGTTTCTCTGATTGTCTCTGTGATAGTCATTACCGCGGAGAGGTGATCTTTCCCTGTAATTACTACCACTCTGCCAACGGTTGTCATACGGGTGGTGTCTGTTTTGGTCACGATTTGTGTTGTGAGAATAGCCTTGTCGCGTCCAGTTATTATCGAGGAATTGTGACGGATATGACCTGTAATTGTTGTGTTCCTGTTTCCGCATTCCGCGATTGTCAGTGTCAATTTCCAATTCTTGTAACAGTCCCTGAAAAGCTTCAATGTCGTCTTTGCAACGTCCTGCCAAAATAATGTGTCGTAAATGTTCAGGCAATTTGATGAAGCAAATGCGGATGAGTTCTGAGGGGCTGTATGGGTTTGACAGGTACTGATTCTTGTGCAACATGTCTTCAAAATATTTCATAAGACTGGAAAATTCAGATTGTTCGAAACGTTTCATCATTATGATGCTATGTTTTACTCGGTCTTGTGTGGCTTGAGACCAATATGCTGAGAGGAAGGCATAGTAAAACTCTCCTTCACTGTGGCAATCGTGAATGACCGATCGCATTCTTACAGCTGGTTCATTCTCCAAGTAGCCACACATAAATTCTAATCTGTGTTCTAATGACCAGTTGGGAGGAAAATAATGAGAGAATTGATGGAGCCACGCTTGTGGATGAATGTCGTTGGCAGAATTCTTAAATGTTTTGAATTTACGTGTAGTAATGAACAGCTTATAGTCAAAGTCATCGTGTCGGCGAGTAGCATATCGGTCATTGTTACGTCGTGTCGGCGGTTCCATCTCAAAATTCGGTCCACCTTGCCAATTCCTTTCATAATTATCGAAATGCCCTGCGTTATTATTTTGTGGCTTTTCTGTATTTCTAAGTTCCTCTTCCCGTGTTGGAGTGCGAGTGTCCTCTGAAATATGTAATTCTTGTATCACCTGCATCAACTGATCTTGTACTTCCCGGATTTCTCTTTTGTACTGTGTATTGATTTGATTTTGATTTTGTTTGAATTTTCTTATTTGTTCATACTCTTCTGTGTCAGTGAAGGCTACGGGTCTTGTGTCATTCAGATCATCATCTACCTTTGTAGATAAGTTAGTGACCTGATCCAAAAGTTCGGCTACTTTCTCCGATAGTGAACACATTTCCTCAGTGTGTTTTTCTGAACCAAGTTTCAGAGTGTCCATTTGTGTTGAAATCGAATCTACTGTGTCCTTTAAGTTTTCCTGAGTTTTTGCAAGTTGCGTAACTGAATCGGTAGATGCAACTGAGTCAGTTTTAGCCCACAAGGTCTCATGATTTTCATGAACAATGGTTTGCAGTTCTTTTATGGCTGCTTCGTGATTCTGTAATGCATTTTCATGCCGCGAAAAAATAGGTTGAAAATGCTCACAAATTTGTGTTTTTACGTCATTACAGACTTTTTGACATTTCGATTCAATGTTATGTAACTCAGTAGTTAAATCTTCACGTGTTTGTTCAAGCGTGGTGTGAAGATTTTGTTCCATTGCGTCTAACTGTTGCTGTGTTTGTCTCTGGTGTTGTTCCATTGTGTCTAACTTTTGAAGCTTTTGCTGTGTTTGTCTCTGATTTTGTTCCATTGTGTCTAACTTTTGAAGCTTTTGCTGTGTTTGTCTCTGATTTTGTTCCATTGTGTCTAACTTTTGTAGCCTTTGTCCCATTTGTTGCATTAACTGTAATAACAGTGCACTGGTGTCTGAAACATGTTCCTCATTGCTATTCGGCAACACATTTGAACCGGCAATATTCGCAGTTTGAATAGCAGAAAATGTGTCTTGACTTATTAGAGAAAAGGGTGTGGACGCAAAACCTGAATCTACAGTATTTGCAAGATTGTGTCCTGTCATTTCGGATTCCTGAGGCGAGCTGTTGCCGACCGATCGATCGATAATGCTTCCCTCTTCACTAATTGTTTCACTGTCCACGCCATTGTTTGCCGCCCGCTCCATTTCCCTATGCACAATTACCAAATTACTACTTTGAACATCAGTTAATTCATTACTCGGTGGCGCTAACGCACTGCTTTCATTTTCACTGTCATTTCTCAGTTTACTTTGGAGCCTAGTATTACGTTTTTCACACGCCATTATTGTCACAATATTTCACACGACAACACAGAAAAGCACAATTTTAAGAGCAAAAATAAGAGAACACATTAACATAGAACTGAAAATAATATCTAGTTAATTGCAGCTGCGAAATACTTGGTGCAAATCTACATGCATGCCACAACTGTTTTACTGTGCAACAATGACAAACCACAACTACCAAGGAGATTCTCTCTACAATTACGAAATAGCAATAAACAAAATCTACACTAATTACACAAACTACAAGAAAAAATCAGAAGATTCCAGTGAGGTATCCTAGGCTAAGGGTCGACATATGAAAGTCCCCTTAGAACAATTTATACAAGACTCTGCTTAAACTGACACACAATGTTTTTAGCGCAACGCAATCTGACTTTCAAAAATCCCTACAAAAGAATGGCCCTGACTAACATCAAACTATACCTTCCAGAAATCACTTACCTCACAAAAAATCTTCATTACTCGAGCTACTGCAATACAGCGAGCGCCACTACTGCCAGCTAAATAAGAGATTCAAACTACGGAAGGCACTAACTACTGATAGGGATAGTTAGCAAATGAAAGATATTAATAGAGAACAAACAATGTATTTACCTTAATAGTCATAATATATGTAGCAGTTCATGACAAATTACAAAACTCCGCCATCTCTCTCCCCACATCCACCACTGCTGGCGGCTCACCTCCAACTGCGCAACGCTACGCGCTGTTCACAGCCAGCTGCCTAACACTACAATGGCGAGTATTACAACAATGCAAAGCAGCCACAGACTGCACACAGCACAGCCAGTGATTTTCATATTGAGCGCTACGTAACGTTGCCAATAAGAAAACATAAACAGCCCACTTACAAATTTAATGAGGAGCATTTCGTGTCGTCCGTAAGGCGACGTGAAATCACTATTTACGTTGTACTTCAGTTGATATAACAGGGGGGGGGGGGCACTTCATATGACATTAGGCAGGTGGACGTCTGGAAGTTATGTATGGAAGACGATGAGTTGCCAAGAGAAGGAATGTGCGAAAATAACGCAATCACAAGATCTACAGGTGGGGCAGTCACTCGGGGACACAGAACACGTCCCCAATGTTTGTGAACAATCTACGCGTACCTCGACACTTCAGTCAGCTTAAAATCACGAGAACCGAGGTACATGATCAGTGGCTGGGGGGTGCCAGATAAGCTGTTGACGCGCCCGGAAGCCTGCCTGAGAGGCAAGTCACGTAGAAGAGCGCTCCCCAAAAATCCTCATCTCCGATTTAATGTAGTACCTTAGGAATGCTTTAGGCCTGCCAGTGTGGCCTTGCTGTTTTAGGCGCTTCAGTCTGGAACCGTGTGACCGCTACGGTCACAGGTTCGAATCCTGCCTCGGGCAAAGATGTGTGTGATGTCCTTAGGCTAGTTAGGTTTAAGTAGTTGTAGGGGACTGATGACCACAGATGTTAAGTCGCATAGTGCTCAGAGCCATTTGAACCATTTGAGTGCTTTCGCTTTTCGGATACTAATCCAAGTGTAGGTTCTTCGGATACGACTCCGACTGTACGAGGCAGCAGCTGGGCAGTGACAAGTTATTCCGCTAGTATTACGTGCAATAATTTGTACGAGTATCAAGGGAATTTGGTGTTCTAGGTCTCAATTCATTAGCGATTGATGCTGCTAATAGCCCAGGGAGCAACGCAAGACGAAGAGATTTTCTTCGGTAGTTGTATTATTAGAATTATAAGCTTGTTTCAGAACACGTGCGAGACCGAGCTGCCATAAGTTACGTACTGCTTAATATGTCTAATATTCCTTCAAGGATTTGTGAAATTTTCCAAATTGATGCAAAGGCACATTCAACTCAAAATACTAACAAATAGGGTGTGGTATGTACTGCGACAAGCGAAAAAACAGACATACGAAGTAATGCTGTTACAAATACAGAAAATGTTCCGGTCTGTGAACGTCCCTTTTTGTGACATCTTACAACAACGTCACCAACCACATGCTTGACTGTTACTGTCAAAGAAAATTCGGAGTTAACCTCTGTTGTGTTGTGTTTGCGAGGTTAGTACACAATCAGGAGCGTTTTTTACGTTCATACCTCAAACGCTGCTGCCCTGCAAGCTTATATTTCTGACAAGTACTCCGTTTTCACTGCACTCGCAGTTAGAAGAGTATCGATAATACTCGTTGTTTACAAGTACTGGCAATAACTAACGTTGACCAACGGTCAGATGGCTTTTCAGGTATAGGGCGTGGTTTCTACGCCCACTGTGCGGCAGCTCTGCAGTTCATCACTTACCTAAGTACAGGCTTGTTTCTAGTTTTTTCCGGTGTGTAGGGGAGTTTATTCGTCTTATAATTCACTATTTTTGTTAATAAATCAATGCAATTTTCCGTTTAGGTCAGAGAGGGATACTGAAATGGTCCCACAAACTATTTCTATCGCCTCACTTGCAAGTTCTGATAAATATTAATGTGTCTGAAGCCTCTGTAGGAAATAAGTTTCAGTTTGTTTCTCGGACTTTTTAGTGAACATGTCATGAATGTTATGTTACTTGCACACATACCAGATGCAGATATTAGAGACGCACCTGAATATCGTCGTTGACCTGAAGTGAAGAGGAAAACTGGAACTATTACACGAACAAAATTGCAACTTGTCCTTCTGAATTAATCTATACCGGTTCGACGCTAGTCTACTGATAACAAAGTGGCGGCCTGCTTTCTTAAGTGTTATCGTGGACAAATACAACGTGTAAGATCTTGGTATGGAACTGCATGACACTCGCGAGTTCGATTCTTATTTGTGGTGCACAATTATCATACATGTGATTTGTGCATTCTCCTGAGCTTCCGCCAATGAAAATTATCTGGAATTTACTGTTGCGTCACCAAGCTCTTCACTCGCTTGACGGTGGTGTTACATTGTTGACGGAGTAACACAACGTGGAGAACAGGGAGATACATAGTCATAGTCAATTTCCATTGATTTAGGAGCACCAGAATCATATTTTTTTCAAATTCTACAAACACCTAATACAATGTTCAAATGCGTGTGAATTTCTACGGGATCAAACTACTGAGGTCATCGGTAACTAGACTTACACAGTACTTAATACAGTTTATGCTAAGAAGAAGACACTCACCGATGCCCGTGGGAGGACTCGAACCTCTGGCGCGAGGGGCCGCACAATCCGTGACGGCGCCTTAAACGACGTGACTACTCAGCGCTGCTACAGGCACCATACACATTAATATGGCGCTCGTATATTTCTAATTTTGGTCTCAAGTAATTTAAGTAATACGATAGTTTAGTCCTTAGCAGATTGTAGTTTTTGAAGCAACATCAGTGAACAAGATATATGCACAATAATAATGAATTTGATGAGGATACTCTTAATTACTGTACAGGGAAAGTAAAGATATTTACCTCATGGGAGATGCTCAAGGAAACGAACATTCAAAAATCAATACATTGCACTTCACTTTTTCTATCCAAAATGAGTTTTAAGCTAAGTTCCTGTGTTTGTAGATAATAATAATGAATTGAGGATAATCCGCTTTTTGCTAGAACACAATACCCTTCACTTTGATTAGTTTCAAAAGTTTTTTAACAACTGCTATTTCACCTCTAACACATTTTTTCTGTGTTCTTTCAATTTTTGCTTAATATCTGTCCAGGGGCTGCCAACAAAAATCAGCAGCAAGTGTGTATTAATAGAGCATATCATCAGTGCTACAACTGACCTGTCCTGAGTAGAACTTGTTTGTTACTTTCCTGATTAATCTGTTGTTGATATTAATTTAGTTTTTCAAGAGAATTTACCTCAAAATCACTGCCGAGTCATGAATGTTGCTTTATTCTAGTGGCTGGAATGTAACTCTGTAGTGTGAAATGCATTAATTCACAGAAAGGAAATAACATCCAGAATTTTCAAATTCTTACGAGCAAACGTTAAGTCAAATATAAAAGTTATAGCAATATATTTAGCACTTAAATAATAAATACAGTTCAGGACAAGTCGCCCAAAGCCATGACGACATTCCGTGCTAATTTACACTTATAGCTGCCTTCTTCTGGCAGCCACGGGATACACTTAACGTAAAACGTAAAAAGAGAAAGGAAAGAAAGAGAAAATTGAGTGATGATATCACAAATCCGGTGGAACATGTCCTGGAATTAAACAAAACAAACGAAATTGTGTGAATGCAAGAAGGGGTACAATCCCTAATTCATTAGGTCTATAATTGACAGTTCATCATTAATGCACTACACAAGGATTAACCTTGCCAATTAATACGTTATCGTAGAAATTAATTGCATTTCTCTCTCTGGAGTGGGTGTGCTTATCCCTAGAACACCCATTTCATAAGTCGCTATCAGTTGTTGTACGAGAATTTGTGTTTCTCACAGCAAGATTTTCTACATTGCTAAACAGAAATATGGATAATCTCAGTATGAAACCTCACAAATTAATCTTATATTATTTTCTCAGTTACAGATATTTTTTGTGGAAAGAGATACCTCACAAATTAATCTTATTTTCATTTCTCAGTTACAAATATTCTTTGTGAAAAGCCAGATAATAATTCCAGAATTGGAGAGCACCTAGAAAATACACTACATATTTTAGAGTCACTGTGAGGAACATGCAGCATAAGATTGCTCAGTACAAAATTTCCAAGACAGATGCATGTTATTAGTAATGTAATTTTAACAGTATCACTTCTGCAGTTCATTACATCATAATATTAGAATAAAATGTAAGTCTGATAATGTTTTGTTTCGGAATCTGTATGCACTGAGATTTGCCCCATGAAGATAACACTTTATTTCTACAAACATCACATGCGATGTCTAATACTTACATACAGGTTAAATTACATAAACTGCAATAGACATACTGTAATATATGAATTATCTACAACTGGAATAATTGTTCAGCTGTCATTCCATTTTCATTTGAGGTTATTGATGTGCATTCATCAAAAAAAATTTCTCTATCCAGCCCCCTGAAACAATGTGTGATCCCTTTGCTTAGCTATTATTATCATAAAATTAAGGTTAAGTGAAGTTGCATAAGGTCATCATTTATCTTTCAGGTAAAGGATTGGACATCCTATTAGAAATAGAACATTAAGCCTTAGAAACACAGTTCACAGAGAATTGTCATCACTAACATTAGACTGTAATATATATAACAGTAAAACTAAAAGGAATATAATAATTTAACGTGAGAATTGTTTTATACGTAAATTAACATGTCTGCAAATGAATAAAGTGGATGTTACTTACATCATCTCCATTGCATTAAAAGAAACATCTGCAGCACGTATCTACATTCCAGGATAGATGATAAAATTATTATTTGTCTGACAGTGTTTAGACAGGTGTTTATATGGTTCCACTTCTTCATTATAGTTATTCAGCAAGAGTGCATTTACTGGATGTAGATAGTTATGGTGACTTCATTAACTTCTTCATGAACCAGGGATTGAAGACATAAGTTTCCTGCAGTATAATGTTTACCTTGATCAATGACAACAGTCTCTCCCTCTCCTACTCCTTCCATCAATGAGCTAACATTCCATTTACCCTCACTGTTCGCTGGTAAGTAACACCATTTTTGAGGCTAATTTGGAGCTTTGTGTAATGTCGATTCCACACAAAAGTAGAGAAAAATCATATATTATATTATTTATCGACATTCATAAGCAATTTTCACTACATCCATAATGTGTGTTCTTTTAAAACTCAAAAGAAATCTTAATACATTTAATAAAAATTGCAGTCAGATCACAACAGCATGAGGAGGGCAGACAATGAAACTTAAGTCAACAGAAATAATTTAAAAGTTATTTATTTTCATATAGATCCACTACAAATTCATAACTGTAAATACACAAATGTTGTACACATTAAATATCAAAGCAAAAGAGGTGACCTGTCTTAGTGCTCTTGTAAAACAATCTTTCATTTTAATAAACACACTGCAAACATTATCATATTCCACTACAGTTATTACAAAAAAATATATTATATTATAATACATATATATATAATAAAATAAATTTTACAACCATAACTACACAAAAGTTGCTTATATCCAACATAAAAATAAAAGTGATAACATTGACAAAACAGTAATTTCAACCACTTCTGTCAAACAATCACTGGCTTTCTGAAACACGTTCTGTGACAATCTCATAGTCATCAGAAATTCTTAGTTTACCCATATTCTCCGTTTTCATAAACTGGGCAAGGGTAATTTACAAAGTGAAGGTGGTAAAACTGACAGGACAGAATACTAGGAAGCTCTTGTGATACCACCAGGAAATTACACTCTTCACATGATAATTCATTTCACATATCCCTAAATTTGCTAGTAGAATACAGATTTCAGAAGTACTGTGGTTCTCTGTGATAAAAGGGTCAAAGAAATTGAACATAACTGTATCCATTATTACACTGTTGTTGACAGAAGATGATTTTCGAATTTCATACATTCTTGTGTGTGGGGGGTGGGGTGGGGGGAGGAGGGTGGGATTGTGGGAATGTGTGAATGTTTACATATGCAGTAATGGATAACTTAGACAGTAAGCATAGGGGCAGAAGGGTAAAAGGGAAGAAGGGATAAAAAACTAAGTGTGGTGGACCAGAGGAGAGGAGATGTTTGTTTCAGGGTGTGTGATGGATAAGTGTATGGAGGGGGAATTTTAACCATTCTAAACGGTAATTGTATCATGATATTCGACAGTAAGGAATTCTCCATTACTGTACTGCATTTTGTATTTGATACTATACTCAACAGAGGGGACTCTAAAATAGTTGCTCCACATTCTCCAGATGGATGCTGTGATTAGAGCAACACCGAGTAATATTACCATCATTGTGGTGAATTCGATACGTGTGGTAGTTGCATACAAGGGCATCTTTTCTATCTGTAGTACTGATGTGTCATTCCCTACTGTTGTATTGCGCTCAGATTGAGGGGTAAGTGTGCCCAGTGCAGCTTGTTCTGTTGTCACATTGTACTCATCGGAACCTTGTTTGGGATGTCCCATTCCAGCAACAAATGTGTCTGTGGTATACAGTTGGATATGCTCAACAGTTTCCTCTTCAGTTTTCTGCGTGTTTGTGGTCTGAATAACAGTAGTCTCCTTGGACATATCAAGTTCAGCATACTGTTCAGTGAACTGGCCCATGTCAGCAGATACTACGGAATTATCTACTGTTAGTGATGTTTTCGATTCTTGGCTGAAGCTGGCAGCATTCCTGAAACCCAAAAGAGTAAGATTATTAGTAATGTTTGAGAGAAATTAGCTAACTTATATGTCACAACAGATAAATGCATTATAACTACTAATATAAATAAAATGAACAACAGTGTTGTCATAATGATAATTTGAAAATCAGCCAAGAAGATTTATTATGTAGGAAACGAATTTCCTTATCGAATGGTATTGGTCCATTCTATATATAATGGAATGAACTGTAAAATAACATTACACTAGTAGAAAACTTTGATATTTCAATGCAATGTTGAACAAATGAAACATAAGAGTAGTTTCATAGAGGTACCTACAACTATAGATCACCATCATGACTGTCAAACCTAGTTGAATTGTCTTTGTTTGAGAGTATAAAGGAGTATATGTTACAATTAATGCACCATACCATGAGAAACTCTTGTAATGAGTATCCCATGCACTGGACCACCCATATCGTCTTGTCAATTAAGATGGCAGGAAGTGAAGCATGTGCCTGTGTGTAGCTTTAGAGCGTTTTTGTTATATGTAGTATGTATACAGCAATCAGTTTTGTGTCTTTTAAGAAGTAGTTTCGCTATAACAATTAACTATAATTTGATGTGTAATTCGTTTTAACATTAGGCAGATAACGTACTAATAAACAGAAGTGAAAATCGTGTGGCATAATTGTCCTAGCTCACAGCACAAGTAAATAATAGTGATGACTTCATATATGTTAGTAAACACAACTCATTTTCTGTTGTTATTAAATTATAAAAAATTGTAACTTTAAACACAGATTAATATGTAAAAGGACGTTGTAACTCGCTAGCTGCTATTAGTTATAATCCAATTGCCAATTCATAAATAAAAGAAAATCACTACAACCTACATGGTAATTATACCTCATAAATATTCCGCAAATTCTCTGCCCTTTGAGAGGTCTTTGCTTAGTATCTATAGTGTACCCTTAAGGAATGAATTCACTTCATCTCAAAGTCCATTCATCCATGTCCAAAACTGAGTATTTTTCATATGAAGCTGGTAAGACAACCATAAAGAGTAAGAACATGTTGTGTAGTACTTACTCAAATTTACGATCAGGCAGCTCATATCCAGGATCGACGGGTGTGAAATTCTCAGAATTTGTGGTAGGTTCCTTAAGTACAGCTGTAAAAACTGAAACAGAATGTAGTCTGTAAGTACCCACACCAAATTAAAATCGGGTAACATTTTTCACTTTCCTAACAACTTGTCACAGTATTTTTGTAGCAATCAATACAGACTGTAAGTAAAAACATTGTCATAATAGGGGACCATAAACTGTCCTATCCTTTATGTAAGCAGACCACATTTAATTATTACCATTCAGCTATATTAAAACAGCAAAAAATATTTGTTTAAGTTATCAACGGGTTCATCTCATGTATAATTTTTTTAAAAGTTGTCATAGTGCCTGTGTGTGATTTTTAGGAGATTTATTCTGAGCCTTCTATCTCGGATCCTGTCACTAAAGTCTCAAAACTATTTCGACAGTAAATCACCTTCAGTGCGACTGAATACATTCATTAATACCAAAATTGGTTTGAGAAGTTGATATAAGCAGCAGTAGTTTGAGAAACCGATTCAAGACACTTCATAGATCGTGTACAGTAACCAATAATTCGGAAGCTCAAATAAAAATTGAAGTAGTAGAAAGAAATTATTCATTTAGTGATGGTACTTACCAAAAATACTTAGCAATGATGAGAAAAGATCCATGTCTGTAGTCAGATTGCAAATCAAAAAAATTAGGCCAGCACTGACGAATAGCTCACGTCCTCTCCACTCAACAGACAGCTCGAGAATGACGTGGGTCCCAGCTGGCTTCGTGATGTTGTAGACAAATGAGGCGTTAGACTGCTGGCGAGCGAGCCTAAGGCTGAGAGTAAAGGTCGCCCTTCCAACGAAGACGCCAGCTCCATCTCTCGGACAATCTTGGTATCAAACCAACTAAGTTCTTCATAGGCTTTCTTTTATATTGGCCTCCAAATTTTCTGCAACAGGTGAATTGAATCTTATAAGAAAACGATGGCTTTTAAATGGGAATAACTTGTGCTTTGAAATGAGGAATAAAATTAAGACTCATCCGTGGAAATCTTTAACCACGTTGTGTTACATGAGCACTGTTTCAGATGAAACCTGCTTAATTCGTTATTGTCGACATTAGTACCTATGATTTCTTTTAAAGAGTGATGTGGTTTTGTAGCCAGTGAAATACAAAGGTTTCCTCATTTCGTGCATTGCAGGTAGGCGTACACAAATCAGTTGTAGATTTTATACGAATAAAATATTTTTTACACGTTAATGGTGTACGTTGCTCTGTGTTGTACGAAAGTATTAACCATATGTGAGAGTTAGACATGTTGAACTGTATTCAAGATAGTTACACCGTTTTAAATCCTTCATATCCGTTGTTTTGGATGGTCGGTCGACAGCAGAAATTCAACCAGAGATTCAACAGGTGAGAGACGCTGACTCCAACGATGAGGGGGAAGTATTCTGCAGATTATCTTACTATAGGATGACCAACGAAGGTGAAACATGTGTAAATGTTGAAAAAGGGCATAATGTATTAGTCAACGAACAGTAAATGCAAGTTTATGTAGTTATCATGCTCGTTTCTTATAGTAAGGTGAAAATTGGGCCCCTCATAACATGGAAAAATCGACAGTAATAGACTTCGAGCGTGAAGGCTTGTAGCCACGAAACGGAAAGGGCGATACAGATTTTATCCACTGTGTGACTAGTAGCAATATCATACTGAAGGTCTGTCTTATATTTTTTATCACACAGTAAAACGGTTGATCAGTAACCAACAAAAATGGTGAATTTTCTGTACGCCAACTGCGTGAAAAGTTTTTGTGCTTACGAGTATGGACTACAGCAGCACGTAAAGAAAATAATCACCTTGATATGAACAGTAGCTGCAAGTTCCTTTTCAACCGACAGATCACTCGTAATGGAATTTTGATCTTTAATGACCATCTGGCGATAACACCAGACTGCCCATTTTTCCCACACGGGCGTTAATGTGAACAGATGCGTATGGTGGAATTTTCGAAACACGCAATTTTGGAAAATGATGATCTTATGGAATAATGATTTAAAGCATACTGCTATTAGCTTTGCTTCTTTGAAAAGTCTCATAATGAGGGATTTGCCTTTAATACTCAGTCTGTCTTGTGCCTCACTTTTCTCCTAGTACTTGTTATATAATCATATTGCCTTAACTCATTATTTTGCCAACACTGAAGTGCTTCTTAGGTAACCACGCCTTTCCACGCAAAATAATTAGGACCACTGGGTTTGTTTGATCTTCATAACTATTCACGATGCGTTTTGTGAAATTGGATGAACATCTATAGGCAGATACAGCGGATTTTCTTATGAATGTTTTAGCTGAAGGTGGATAATGGTATGCCGGCCGGGGTGGCCGAACGGTACTAGGCGCTACAGTCTGGAACTGCGCGACGGCTACGGTCGCAGGTTCGAATCCTGCCTCGGGCATGGATGTGTGTTATGTCCTTAGGTTATTTAGGTTTAAGTAGTTCTGAGTTCTAGGTGAATGATGACCTCAGAAGTTGAGTTTTATAGTGCTCAGAGCCATTTGAACCATTTGGATAATGGTATGTTCTCTTTTTCATTAAGGATTCCATTAAGCAGCACACAGCAAACATATATCACTTGCACGCTTGTATAACACTTTTAGAAACAAGTACTAGTACATCCGGCTTGTAATATCTTTTTAATAAAACCGCACAGGTACCTCCTTTTGTCCAGCGTAGTGTGGAAAGCCAACGTGGCATTGATTCGAAATATCGTGGGGAGTCCCCAGCAGAAATATTGTGAAATGGTGCCTCTATATCCTTACTAAATCGCATGATTTTATGCACAAATTGACCTCTCAGTTACGTTCCGTATAGGGTGATCTGTTTGGCCAAATCATTCGATCGAATTGTCCAGAAGGTGCTTCAAACCAGAGACGAACAATTGTGGCCCAGTAACATGGCGCATTGTCATCCACCAAAACTCTATTGTTTTTTGGGAACACGAAGTCCATGAATAGCAGGGGATGGTACCCAAATAGCCAAACATGTGCTATGTCAACATTAAGTTCAATATTATTTTAACAACATTCTCGCCATACTTACACGTGCTTAAGGTTGACATAACACAGATTTAAATTAGTAACTATATATAGCGCGCAATAATAGTGGATCTCGAACAAAATTTCAAAACGCGTAGGGCAGATTTGTTCACATCCTCCCTCGACTTCAACAAGTCACAGATAGGAGGGTTCTGGCTGTCGCTCCGCTGTATAGCACATCACGCTCGGGCATTAGGCGGCTCTAGTGGGGTGGAGCGAGTAACAAACAACCGGTGCGCACTTAAGTTTCAAAGCTGTAGATACGAAAGGCAATATCTACCTACTGCCAGAATAACGGTCCACATTTCATGCGGATCGATTCCTAGAGCTGATATCTTGCATGTTTGCAAAACTTCCTTTTTACAAGATCGACTGAATAAATGAATATCTACGTTTATATCCTCTATAGATTTGAGGGAAACTTCGGAGAATCATCGCTATAACACATTCATTCACATTCTCAAGGTATTGAGTATAATACAAGGAGCGAAAGCTATCTACAATTTGTGCACAAAGGAGACCATCGTTACGAAAGTGGGTAGCCTGAAAGCATGATAAAGACTCCGAAGGGAGTAGTACAGGATCTTCCTTTCTCTTCTATTTTATGTATTGTGTACATTAAAACCCCAATGAAGAGTACTACGTAGGAATTCGGCAGTGGAAATAATGTACATAGAGTAGAAAAAAATTTGCGGCTCGAGGATGACATTGTAATTCTGTCAGAGACATGAATGGCCTTCGAGGGGCAGTTGAATTTAATAACTTAATGGACAATGTTCTGAAATGATGTTGTCAGACGACCATAATCAAAAGTCAGTCAACGGCAATGGAATACAGTCTAATTACGTCAGGTGCTGCTGACCGAATTAAGTTAGTAAACTATACACTAAAACTAATCAACGATTTTTGCTGTGTAGACGCTGCTTTACTTACAGTAAGAAAATTGTTGACAGGAAATATAAATTGAAGTATTGAGAATTTTTGCTGATGGTATTTCTAATGAGTTTAACCTTGTCCAGAGCGATAATTAGCTCAGACAAGAAGACAATGGCAGCCACTGAAATGGGGAGCCACAAACGTATGCTGAAAAACAAATGGGTAGACGATGTAACTAATATGGAAGTACTGAACTGTGGGAAAAAAAGAAACTAGTGGTACAGTTTCACAAAAGGAAGCATCGACTGAAAAGACACATCCAGGCTTTTAGAAATCGTCAATCTGGAAATTCAGTACTTCGAGATCATCATTGCCAAGAGCATGCCGAGAATACCAAATTTCAGGCATTTCTACTCACCACGGCCAACGCAGTGCCTGACAACCTTCACTTGACGTCCGAGAGCAGCAGCGATACCGTAGAATCGTCAGTGGTAACAACAAGCCAACACCGCACGAAGCAGTTGGAGAAATCATTGTGGCCCGTAGGTCGGTCGGCTATGGCAGTAGATACCTATGCGAGTGCCTTTGCTAACAGCAGATCGTCGCCTGCAGGGCCTCTCGTGGGCTTGGGACAAAATTGGTTGGACCCTAGACTACTGGAAAACCGTGGCTATCTGAGATGTGTCTCAACTCCAGTTGGGAAGAGCTGATGATCGAGTGTGAGCCAAGTTACCATCAAGGCACAGTGCATGCTAAGGGTGGTTCCACAACACTGTGAGCTGTGTTTATATGGAACGAGCTGAATCCTTTGGTCCAACTGAACTGATCATTGTCTGGAAATTGTTATGTTCGGCTGCTTGGAGAACATCTGCTGCTATTCATGGAGTTCATGTTCCCAAAAAACGATAGAGTTTTGGTGGATGACAATGTGCCAAGTTACTGGTCCACAATTCTTCATCACTGGTTTGAAGAACTTTCTGGTTAGTTCGAGAGAATGATTTGGCCAACCGGATCGCCCGATACCAACCGTAACTGAGAGATCAATTATTGCATATAATCATGCAGTTATGGGCGGCTATAGAGGCAGCTTATGTCAATATTTCTGCATGGGACTCTTCTCGATTTTGGGAACCTATGCCATGACTGGTTCGAGAAATACGCAGAACAAAATGAGGTACCTGTGTGGTATTATTACAAAGGTATTATGAGCCGGATGTACTACCGCTGGTTTCTAAAAGTGTTATACAAGCGTGCAAGTGATATATGTTTGCTGTGTGCTACTTAATTGAATCCCTTATTAAGAAGATAACATACCACTATCCACCTTCAGATGAAACATACATTTGAAAACACGCTGTATCTGCCTATATATGTTCATCCAATTTCCCAAACGCGTCGTGAATAGTAATGAAGATGGAACAAACCTAGTTGTTTTAAATATTTTTCGTGGAAAGGCATGGTTAAGTAAGAGTTTTAAAGGAAAAACACTCATTATGAGACTATTCAAAGAATCAAAGCTAATAGCAGTATGCTTTAAATCATTATTCCATAAGATTATTATTTTCCAAAAATGCGTGTTTCGAAAATTCCACCATACGCATCTGTTAACATCAACGCTCGTGTGGGAAAAATGGGCAGTCTGGTGCTATCGCTAATTGCAGTATGCTTTATATCATTATTCCATAAGATGATTATTTCCCAAAATTTCAAGTTTCGATAGTTCTACCATATGCATTTGTTCACATTAACACTCTTGGATGAAAAATGAGCAGTCTGGTGTTATCACCAGATTGTCATTAAACATCAAAAATCTAGTATGAGTGATCTGTCGGTTGCAAAGGAACGTGCGTCTACTGTGTAAATTAAGGTTTTTTATTATGTGCTATCGTACTCCATACTCGTAAGCTCAAAAACTTTTCACTCAGTTGACGTACACGAAATTCACCATTTTTCATGGTTACTAATCAACCGTTTTACTGTAAAATAAAAAATATGAGGCACACCTTCTGTATGTCATTCTTACTAGTCACACAATCGATCAAATCTGTGTCGACCTTTTCGTTTCGTGGCTACAAACCTCCAGCCACGACGTCTATTACTGTTCCGATTTTTCCACGTAGAGGAGGGACCATTTTTCACCTCACAACAACTAACTACCATGATATGTACATAAACTTGTATTTGCTGTTCGTTCTCTAATACATTATACACTTTTTCCACATTTTCATGTGTTTCACCTACGGTGGTCAACCTATAATTAAATAAGCTGCAGAATAATTCTCGCACACGGTTGAAGTCAGCTCACTATCTTTCACTTGTTGAATCCTTGGATAAATTTCTGCTGGCGACTGACCATCCAAAACAACGAATATGAAGGAACTAATACAGTGTAACTACCTTAAAACAGTTCAATGTGTCTAATTTCCACATGAATTTAATACTGTTATATAACACTGAGCAACATACACCATTAACGCGCAAAAATTATTTTAGTTGTATAAAAACTACAACTGATTTAGGCTACGAAATCCCGATTGTGCACGTCTACCTGCGATGCACGAAATGTGGAAGGCTGTGTATTTCACAGGCTACTAAAGCCACACCACACATTACACGAAATGATAGGTAATGATGTCGACAATAACGAATTAAGCAGGTTTTATCTGAACCAGGGCTCATGTAATACACTGTGTTTAAAGATTTCCACCGATGTCTCTGAATTATATTCCTCATTTCAAAGCAGAAGGTATTTCCATTTAAAAGTCATCGTCTTCTTTTAAGATTCGAGCCACCTGCTGCAGGAAATTTGGAGACCAATATAAAAGAGAGCACAAGAAGAACGCCGGCCGCGGTGGTCTAGCGCTTCTGGGCGCTCGGTCTGGAACCGCGCGACTGCTGCGGTCGCAGGTTCGAGTCCTGCGTCGGGCATGGATGTGTGTGATGTCCTTGGGTTGGTTAGGTTTAAGTAGTTCTAAGTTCTAGGGGACTGATGACCACAGATGTTAAGTCCCATAGTGCTCAGAGCCATTTTGAACAAGAAGAACTCTCTTCATTGATACCAAGATTATCCGAGAGATGGAGCTGGCGTCTTGGCTAAGAGGGCGACCTCTACTATCAGCCTTAGGCTCGCTCGCCTAACACCTCATTTGACCATGTGATCGCAAAGCCAGCGGTGACTCGCGTCATTCTCGAGCTGTCCATTGCGTGGAGAAGACATGAGTTATTCGTCAGTGCAGGCCAATTTTTTTTTTTTATTTGCAATCTGACCTCAGACATATATCTTTTCTCTTCCTTGCTACGTTCCCCAATTATGATCAATGTTTTTATTTACAGTTTGTATTGATTGCCACAATAATATTGTGACAAGTTGTTAGGAAAGTGAAAATCGTTGCCCAATTTCAATTTGGTATGGGTACTTACAGGCTTCCTTCTGGTTCAGTTTTTACAGTTGTGCGTAAGGAACCTACCACAAAGTCTGGGAATTTCACACCCATTGTTCCTGGAAAAGAGCTGGCAGATCGTCGATTTGAGTAAGTGTTACATAGCATGTTCCTACTCTATATGGTTGTTCTGCTAGCTTCATATGAATATTACTCAGTTTTAGACAGGAATGAATGGACTTTGAGATTAAGTGAATTCATTCCTTAAAGGTACACTATGGATACCAAGCAAAGCCCTCTCTACAGGCAGTGAATTCCCTGTATATTTATGAGGTTTAATTAACAAGTACGTGGTAGTCATTTTCTTCTATTAATAAATTGGCATTCGGCTAATAAATAATATCAGCTAGCAAGTTACAACCTCCTTTTACATATTAATCAATTCTTGAGGTAACAATTTTTTATAATTTAATAACACCAGAAAATGAGTTATGTTTATGAGCATACATGAAGTCTTCACTATTATTTGTTTATGTTGTATGCTAGGACAATTATACCTCATGATTTTGACTTCTGTTTATTACTGAGTTTATCTGCCTAATGTTAAAATGAATTGCACATCAAATTACAGTTAATCGTTACAGGGGAACTATTTCTTAACAGAAACAAATCTGTTTGCTGTATACATAATACATATAACAGTACGTGGGATACTCATTACAAGTTTCACAAGGTTTGGTGCATTAATTGTAACACATACTTCTTTATATTCTCAAACATAGACAATTCAGCTAGGTTTGACAGACATAAGGGTCATCTATAGTCGTAGCTACCTCTATGAAACGACTCTTATGTTTCAGTTGTTCAACATTGCATTGAACTATCAAAGTTTTGTACTAGTGTAATGTTATTTTACAGCTACATTCCATTTTATATAGAGTGTTCCAATACCATTCGAAAAGGACATTCGTTTCATACTTAATAAATCTTCTTGGTTGACTTTAAAATTATCATTATGACAATACCGTTATTTATTTATTTTCTTAAGTTAGCTAATTTCTCTCAAACTATACTAATAATTTTACGTTATTTGGTTTTAGGAATGCTGCCGGCTTCAGCCAAGAATCGAAAACATCACTAACAGTAGATAATTCCGTAGTATCTGCTGACGTGGGCCACTTCACTGAACAGTATGCTGAACTTGTTTTGTCCAAGGAGACTACTGTTATTCAGACCACAAACACACTGAGATCTGAAATGGAAACTGTGGAGCATATCCAACTGTATACCACAGACACATTTGTTGCTGGAATGGGACGCCTCAAACAAGAATATGATGAGTACAATGTGACAACAGAACAAGCTGAACTGGGCACACTTACCCCTCAATCAGAGCGCAGTACAATAGTAGGGAATGACATATCAGTGTTACAGATAGAAAACATGCCCTTGTAAGCAACTACCACTCTTCCTGAAATTACCACAAACATGGTAATATTACTTGGTGCTGCTCTAATCACAGCATCCATTTGGCGCATGTGGAGCAACTATTTTAGATTCCTCTCTATTGAGTATACTATTAAATACACAGTGCAGTACAGTAAAGGAGAATTCCTTACTGTCGAATATCATGATACAGTTACTGTTAAGAATGCTTAAAATTACCCCTCTACAAACTTATCCATCATACACCCAGAAACATACGTCTCCTCTCCTCTGCTCAACCACACTTAGTTTCTTATCCCTTCTCCCCTTTTACCCTTCTGCCCCTATCGTTACTATTTAAGTTATCCATTATCGCGTATGTAAACATGGACACATGCCCCCCCCCCGCACCACCCACAAATCTAATGACTGTTTGACAAAAGTAGTTGAATATACAGTTTTGTCAAAGTTATAATTTTATTTTTATGTTGATTGTAAGCAATTTTGGGTAGTTACAGTTGTAAAATTTAGTTTACTCTGTATAAAAGTATTATAATCTAATATATTTTACTAATAACTTTAGTGGATCATGATAATGTTTACAGTATGCTTAAAAGAATAAAAGATTATTTTACAAGAGCAGTAACGCAGGTTACCTCTTTTGCTTTGGTCTGTAATGTATACAACATTTGTGTAGTTACAGTTATGAATTTGTAGTGGATCTATATGAAAATAAATAACTTTTGAATAGTTTCTGTTGACTTAAGTTTCATTGTCTGCCCTCCTCATACTGTTGTGATCTGACTGCAAATTTTATTAAATGTATTAAGATACCTTATGAGTTTTAAAAGAACAGACATTATGGATGTAGTGAAAATTGCTTATGAATGTCGATAAATAATATAATATATGATTTTTCTCTACTTTTGTGTGGAATCGACATTACACGAAGCTCCAAATTAGCTTCAGAAACGGTGTTACTTACCAGCGAACAGTGATGGTAAATGGAATGTTAGGTCATTGATGGAAGGAGTGAGAGAGGGAGAGACTGTTGTCATTGTATATAGAGCATATCAAGGTAAGCATTATACTGCAGGAAACTTATGTCTTCAATCCCTGGTTCATGTAGAAGTTAATGAAGTCATCATAACTATCTAATCCACTAAAAGCACTCTTGCTGAATGACTATAATGAAGAAGTGGAACCATCTAAACACCTGTCTAAACATCGTCAGCAATATAATAATTTAATCACCTATCCTGGAATATAGATACGTGCTGCAGATGCTTCTTTTAATGCAATGGAGATGATGTACGTAACATCCACTTTATTGATTTGCAGACATGTTAATTTACTTACAAAACGTGTAAATTATTATATTCCTCTTACTTTTAATGTTATATATATTACAGTCTTATGTTAGTGATGACAATTCTCTGTGAACCGTTTTTATAAGGCTTAATTTTCTATTTCTAATAGGATGTCCAATCCTTTACCTGAAAGATAAATGTTGACCTTATGCAACTTCACTTAAGCTTAATTTTATGATAATAATAGCTAAGCAAAGAGATCACACATTGTTTCAGGGGGCTGGATCAGAGAAAATTTTTTTGATGAATGCACATCAATAACCTCAAATGAAAATGGAATGACAGCTGAAAAATCATTCCAGTTGTAGATAATTCATATATTACAGTATGTCTGTTGCAGGTTATGTAATTTAACCTGTATGATAGTATTAGCTTTCGCACGTGATATTTGTATAAATAAAGTGTTAATTCCATGGGGCAAATCTTAGTGCGTACAGATCCCGAAACACAACATTATCAGACTAACATTTTATTCTAATATTATGATGTAATGAACCGCAGAAGTGATACTGATAAAATTATATTACTAATAACTCAAAGCTGTCTTGGAAATTTTGTACTGAGCAATCTTATGCTGTATGTTGCTCACAGTGGTTCAAAGTGGCTCTGAGCACTATGGGTCTTAACAACTATGGTCATCAGTCCCCTTGCTCACAGTGACTCTAACATATGTAGATGTATTTTCTAGGTGCTCTCCAATTCTGGAATTATTATCTGGCTTTTCACAAAGAATATTTGTAACTGAGAAAAGAAAATGAGATTAATTTGTGAGGTATCTTTTTCCACAAAAAATATCTGTAACTGAGAAAATAATATAAGATTAATTTGTGAGGTTTCATACTGAGATTGTCCATATTGCTGTTTATCAATGTAGAAAATTTAACTGTTAAAAAACACGAACTCTCGTGTTACATTTTGTGTTAGATGGTAGCGACTTATTAAATGGGATCTCTAGGGTTAAGCACACCCTCTCCAGGGAGAGAAATGCCATTCACTTCTACGATAACGTATTGATTGCTAAGGTTATACTTCCTGTAGTGCATTACTGAAGAACGTGAACTATAGGCTTAATGAATTAAAGAGGGTACCCCTTCTTGCAAGCACACAATGTTGTTCGCTTTCTATAATTCCAGAAAATGTTCCACCGAATTTGTGATATCATCACTAATTATTCTCTTTTATTCTTTCTCCTTTTCCCTTTTACTGTAAGTGTATACTGTAGCCGTCAATAGAATTCAGTAATAAGCCTAAATTAGCACCGAATGTCATCATGTCATCGAGCAACGTGTCCTGAACGGTATTTATTATTTATGTGCTAAATATATTGTTGTAAGGTTTATATTTAAATTAACGTTTCCTCATAAGGATTTGAAAATTTTGGGTGTTCTTTCCTTTCTGTGACTTAATGCGCTTCGAAGTGTAGATTTACATTCCAGCCACAGCAATGAAGCAACATTGATAACTTGGGTATGTTTATGAGATATATTCTCTTTAAATGCAAAAATAATAACAACAACACACTCATCAGGCAAACAAGTTCTACTCAGGACAGGTCATTTGTAGCAGTGTTGATATGTTCTATTAATACACAATTGCTGCTCATTTTTGTTGGCAGCCCTAGGACACATACTGAGCAAAACTTGAAAAAATACAGAAAAAAGCTGTTCGAGGTGAAACATCAATGGCTATAAATCTTCGGAAAGTTAACAAGTTGAAGGAAATTTAGTTCTAGCACAGAGTGGACAATACTTAATTCAGCATTATTATCTACAAGCACAGTAACTTAGCTTAAATCTCATTTTGGATGGAAAAAGTGAAGTGCAATGAATTGATTTTTGAATGTCTATTTCCTTATGCGTCTCCCATGAGGTAAATATATTTCCTTTCCCTGTACAGTAATTAGGAGTATCCTCATGAAACACATTATTATTATGCATATATCTTGCTCACTGTCGTTACTTCAAAGAATGCATTCTGCTGTGGACTAAACTATAGCTATACTGAAATTATTTGAGAGAAAAATTATATATATACGAGCGCCATATTAATGTTTATGGATCCTGTAGCCGCTATGAGTAGTCGCGTGGTTTGAGGCGGCATGTCACGGATTGTGCGGCCCTTCGCGCCTGAGGTTCGAGACCTCCCTCGGGCGTGGGTGTATGAGTTGTCCTTAGCATAACTTAGTTTATGTACTGTGCAAGTCTAGGGACCGATGACCTCAGCAGTTTGATCCCGTAGAAATTCCCACGCATTTGAACATTGTGTTAGGTGTCTGTAGAAACTGAAAAAGTTATGATTCTGGAGTTCCTAAATGAATGGAAAGAGACTATGACTATATTTCTCCATGTTCTCCATTCACACGTAGTATTACTCCGTCAAAAATACAGCAGCACCGTCAGGCGAGTAAAGAGCTAGGTGTCGCAACACCGTATTCCAGATAATTTCCATTAGCGCAATGCCAGGCAAATGTACAAATCACAGGTATGATGATTGTGCTCCATAAGTAGGAGTCGAACTCGCGAGTGTCATGCAGTTTTATACCAAGATGTGACACGTTGCATTTCTCCACGAGAACACTTAGCAAAGCAAGGCCGCCGCTTTGTTATCAGTAGACTAGCGTCGAACAGGTATGTTTTTAGTAGAGTAGTCTTAATTAAAAAGCTATTTTAATTACTATTTTTCTGTAATACTAACTTAATGGAAAGATTCAATAGTTTGAATGACGCTTCTGTATTCAGGGTACAGTGGTTTGAGGCACCATGCATGGATTGTGCGGGCCCTCCCGCCAGAGATTAGAGTCCTCCCTCGGTTGTTGGTGTGTGTGTTGTTCTTAACATAAATTAGTTTAAGTTAGTTTAAGTAGTGTGTAAGTCTAGGGACCGATGACCTCAGCAGTTTGGTCCCTTAGGAATTCACACTCATTTGAACAATTTTTTGTGTCTGTCGGAATTGAGAAAGTTATTATTCTAGTGCTACAAACTGAATGGGAAGAAGCTATGACTGTATTTCTCCCTGTTCTCCACTCACACGTTGTGTTCGTCCATCAACATTGCAACAACAGTAGTCTGAGTAAGGCGAGAGAAGAGCTCGGCGTCGCAACACAATATTCAGATAATTTCCATTGGCGAAACGTCAGGCGAATGTACAAATCACAGGTATGATGATTATGCGCCTTAAATAAGAGTCGAAAGCGCGAGTGTCATACAGTTTTACACGAAGATCTTACACGTTACGTGTGTTCACGATAACATTTAACAAAACAGGCCGTCGCTTTGTTATCAGTAGACTAGCGTCGAACAGGTATACATTAATATAGCAGCACAAGTTTCAATTGGGATCGTCTAATGTTTCCAGGTTTCTCCTCCACTTCAGGTCAACGACCATATTCACATGCGTCTCTAATATCTCCACCTGGTATGTGTGCCAGTGACATAACATTCATCATGTGTTCAATAGAAAGACGGAGAAACAAACAGAAACTAACTACATACAGAGACTTCAGACACATATATCTGTATGAACTTGCATATGAGGCTCTAGAAATAGTTAGTGGGATCTTTTCTGTTTCCCAGTCTGACCTAAATGGAAAATTTCATGGATTTATTAACAAAAATAGTGAATTTTAAGACGAATAAACTCCCCTACACTACGGAAAAAACTAGAAACGAGACTGCACCTTAGTAACTGATCAACTGCAGAGCTACCGCACAGCGGGAGTAGAAACCACGCCCAACACCTGAAAGGCCATCTGGGCGTTGGCCAACGTTCGTTATTGCCAGTACTTGTAAACAACGAGTATTACTGATACTCTTCTAACTGCGAGTGCAGTGAAAACGGAGAACTTAACAGAAATAGAGGTTTGCAGGGCAGCGGCGTTGAGGTTTGGACGTACAAAAATGCTGCTGATTGTGTACTAAGCTCACAAACACAACAAAACAAAGGTTAACTCCTGTTTTTCTTTGACAATAACAGTCAAGCACGTCGTTGATGACGCTGTTGTAAGGTGTCAGTCACAAAAGAGGACCGTCACAGACACGAACATTTACTTTATTAGGAACATCATTACCTCGCACGTTTGTCTTGTACAGCTCTCTGGGCTATTAGCACCATCAATCACTAATGAATTGATACCTAGAACATCAAAATCTCTTTCTACTCGTACAAAATGTTGCATGTAATGCTTGTTGCATCACTTGTCGCTACCCAGATGCAGTGCCGTACAGTTGGAGTAGTATCCGAAGAGCGTAGACTCGAAGTAGTATTCGAAAAGCGATAGTATTCGAAAAGCGATAGTATTCGAAAAGTACTACATTAATTCGGAGATGACGTTATTTGGGGAGAGTTCGTCTACGTGACTTGCCTCTCAGGCAGGCCTCAAGTGATACATGCTTTCGAGTGTGCCGACAGCTTATCTGGAACCCCTCCAACTGAACACGTTCCTCGGTTCTCGTGAGTCACATTTGATTTACTCAGTTTTGAAAATAAACGAAAACAAACTGTGGCGGAGGAATCTGACTGATTAGGTAAGGTCTTGTGTTATGTCCCCTAGATTACTATTAAAAACTTGTTCTTATTCCGAGTGGTTAAAACGTGCGTGAATATTTATGTTTTTTGTGATAACTCTATTTGCTGCATAGCAGGCTTGTATGGAGATTCACGTTTGACATAGCCGTTCCACACGCTTTTAAGCTGACGGAAGTGTCTAGCTACGCGAATATTGTTCACAAACAATCGAGAAGTGTTCTGTGTCCCCGTGTAACTGCCCCAAGTGTACGACTTGTGGCTGCGTTATTTTCGCACTTCCCTTCTCTTGGCAACTCATCGTCTTCCATACATAACTTAAAAACGTCCGCCTGCCTAACGTCATCTGAAGTGTCCCCCGTTATTTTAATTGAAGTACAACGTAAATTTTGAATTCACGTCGCGTTATGGGTGACATGAAGTGCTCCTCGTTAAATTTAGATGAAGCCTCTAAGTTATTACTGTTATTACCAAATGCAAGCAAAAAGAAATGTCGCGAAATATGTATTTACACACTACTGTGTAGTGTAGCTGGTACGTTACAATTTATTTACAAAATGCTGAACATAGGTTTCAACCATAAGTGTATTAATAGTGCTTAGCTCACGAGTAGATCCAGTGAAATTATTTGTATTTGTTTTATGCGCTAACAGAAGCTTTTCTTTTTTCTACAGCAGATCTGCGGATGGCCACTGTAGGCCGAAATCTGTTATAACTGTGTCATAATAAAGCGATTGTTCCATAAATTAAAAGAAATTATAATTATTCAATCTCCATCTCCTTAAACAAATGCAATTTTTCCTAAATATTTACCACGTTACACCCAGAGGTTAATAAATATTTTGGAAACAAGTAGTAATCAACAGTATTCACGTTTTAGCATTCTCCATCACGTTTATCAAAAATATTAAAAATTTATATAAATATATTTTTCGAATTAATCCAATTTAACGGGAATCGAGGACTAGCAGTTCCGGTAGAAACAACAACAATCCCTGCTTTTTCATTAACAAACTTTGATCCGTATCTTTTTTTGCATCTTCAAGATCAATTTGTTTCTCAGTGTGTAGGAGATTTTTGTAAAGTGGTCTAAATGAAAAAACTCTTTTCATTACCGTTTTTCTGTAATACTAACTGAGTGGAAACGTTCAATAACTGGCCACTATATTAAGGGCTTATTGTATATCTTCATTTCCCTTATTTGAATTGGCAACGGGTGTTGTGAAATTGTATTGCTCAGATATGGCATAAATCATGAAAATTTTATTTATTTTCCAGTCTTTTCTACATCCAGTGTCAGCTGTAGCCCTCAAATGAAAATGTTTATAGCTGTAACTATAATTTACTTTTGCATCTGGTACACTTCGAGTCGTGAATGACATAATAGTAAGCTACTGTATGTTTTAAAAATGGAATTGGTCACTGAGGTTTTCAGTGTTGATCTTGATAAGAACAAGAAACAAATGGGCTGTTCTTGGAACTCAATATGGTTCACTGATGAATTTCCTCTTCTTCTTAAATCCGACATCCCCATGTTCCTGACAGAGATTTCAAATGCTTTTCCAGTAATTTTCGTGTCAAAATTGACTACAAAGTTCTCCGCTGAAAATTTAGATTAATTTGGTTCAAAATGGTTCAAATGGCTCTGAGCACTATGGGACTTAACAGCTGTGGTCATCAGTCCCCTAGAACTTAGAACTACTTAAACCTAACTAACCTAAGGACATCACACACATCCATGCCCGAGGCAGGATTCGAACCTGCGACCGTAGCAGCCGCGCGGTTCCGGACTGTTCGCCTAGAACCGCGAGACCACCGCGGCCGGCGATTAATTTGGAAACACAGTCTAATCATATATGTTTAAATTATGAAAGTTACTTTAAAAGTGTGAATAAAACTTCTTTTTGACTGAGACGTCAACAATACATACTTAGCAATTTAAAGAGGTGTAATGAATTTAATTTTCCAATAACCATGAATTAATTCTGGCGTAATACTTCAAATCACACCCTACTGTTGAAATTCAATAGTCAGACAAAAGTCATTTTCTGAAGTAGCCTAAGTTCACACTCGTTGCTGTTGAGAAAATTTAACGTGCAGGTTTTCCCGGTACATTTTGTCCAGTATAATTTTTACTTGATACATGCACTATCTGCGATAATGAGCTGTATGTTTTGTCTACCTGCTGGTTAGAGTTAAACTCAAAGTACTCCGAATGTTGCAGTGCAAACTGTATACATCCCATGACGCCGAAACATCGTGGGTCCATTCATTTATCAGAGAGTTCACAGAGAATGTTTAAGAAAATAATAGTTCCCATTTCTGACACCAGATGAAAATATATCTCTGTAAGCAGTCATAATGTGGTATGGGAGCAATGGAATGGAAACAAGCATGAAACACAAGGAAACGGTGGTTCTGTTATGTTTATTAGGATACGGTCACAAGTTACCATGTGAGTTCATCGTGGTCTCCCGACTCACATGGATTTGCCCTGAGGAATGTGGAAGGGCACTCATCTTGAAATTGCCAACAGGTGATAAGGGCGTCAGCCAAGGTTTTTCGGACAAAATCTTTCTCACCTGGCGCCGGTCGGAGTGGCTGAGCGGTTTTAGGCGGTTCGGTCTGGAACCGCGCGACCGCTACGGTCGCAGGTTCGTATCCTGTCTCGGGCATGGATGTGTGTCATGTCCTTATGTTACTTAGGTTTAAGTAGTTCTAAGTTCTAGGGGACTGATGACCTCCGATGTTAAGTCCCATAGTGCTCAGAGCCATTTTTTCTCACCTGGCAAGCGACCTGTCGCGTCGGACCATCTTTCCTGAAAATAGTTGTTTGGACAGAGTTGTGCTCTTGCAAACATGGACTCATGTGTTGCACGAAAAGGTCCCTATGACGTGTAGCTATCACTGTACACCCAACAACCCCACAAGGTGCCATCTCCTGAAAGAAAAAGAGGGCTGAGAATGAAATAGCTTGTGAAATCACGCCACACAGTCACATAGGCTGTGAGCAATGGACGTTGCTGCACCACATGTGACGGAGTAGAGCCCCGTCTGTGACAGTTCTGTGGGTTCACAACACTGTACGGAATGAATCGTGTCTCGTCTGTCGAAAGAATACTCCCCTACCACATATCATATATTTCGAAATGTGAAAAAAAGACGAAGGAGAAATTACTGATGTGTAGACTATCTTGGGACTTAGTGATTGTTATGCAACTTGTAGAATAGCAGTGTTAAACGCACCACAAAGTCCTTAAAACTGTTGACCAGTGTAAAGGCATGTCCCGTGACTCATATCGAGCACTGGCCTCCGAATCTGAGGAGTGTACCGCACTCTGGGCCATAGCTACAACAATTTCAACGAGATGTGCAAATTCACCTTTTTTCTTGATGATATTCTTTAGCCCAGTTATTGGCATAGTGACACTACACACCTGTTTCTGTCAGCGATATCACCGCAGTGCATTGTTGCTATTACTGCCGTTCTGATAAAACAACGTTAGCAGCAGTGCACGATCATTTGTTTCAAAAGCCATTGCGTTTCATGCGGAATACTTAACCATGTTAAACTTTTACAACATCAGTCACTTCAAGACAGAAATCAACTCTCGTCATCAAGCGAATAACAGCATACTGGCTTCAAAGCAAGGGAAATTAGACACCCTGCCTGCCTATAGCGTCATAATTCCACCTTGTAGCAGACGGTGAAACTATTCTTTTTTTTTTTCAGAATGCTCCGCGATCGCCCCTACGATGTTTCAGCTCCCTGTAATGTATACAGTGACCACTGCAGCACTCGGAAAACCATCAGCTTAATTACCAACACCAAGTACTATGAAGCAGTAATAGTTCGTTGTGCACATTTAATATTCATCATTTTGTATCCTATTCAAAGTCTAGAATCATTTAAATTCGAATAAAAGAATTAAGAAGACCATAGCTAATTATACAGAAGGTGTGAATGGAGCATAGCCCTTTCATTAGTCTAATGATTCCAATTTTATGCACATGATCAGCTACTTGATTATTGAGACGTTATTGAACGTCTGAACACAGGTGACTTACATAGTGTATTGTTAAATCAGTATCAGTAGGTTTCCTCTTTCGTCTGCGTTAACTAGAAATTCGTTAACATCCACTTTATTCTCAACAGGCAAGTAATAACATTTTGTGTAACTTCTGGTACAAAGAATCACTGAGAAAAAGGCAGTTCAATATATTTACACAAATGATACTGGAGATAAGTTACAAAGTAGTCGAAAAGTACTTTTTCTGTTACTTTATACTTTCTTTGCGTCTTTTTCTTCATCTTGATCACACAGTTGGAAGTTAAATGTTTCAGATGAGGGATGGCACGAGAGAGCATCAATATTTGTTGCACTTATTAAATCAGCGACAACAGTATTTGTCTGTAGTGATTAGAGAAAATGCTTTCAGTTGTAATGTTTTTGTTTTATTCATGCTGCGCTTTATATTGTTTTGCGGCGGCGGGTTTCCTTTATGATAAGAAGACTGATGATGGTGTGTTTTCTAATAATGGATTGTTGAAAACAAGCCACTAGATTTTGTAAATTACGTTTATGAACATCCATAAAAAAGCCGGAATCTTAATAACCACAAACTACACTTCACTAGTCCACATTTCAGCTCGGCTAAACAAAAAGTGAAATCATACTCCTTCTTTAAAGAGGAGTAAGGAAACGATAGGCGTAACTGTTTTCAGCAATCAAGTACACCTAAACAATCTATTGTTTCACACCGAAAAAATCTTTTAATAACAGCATATGGCACAGTTCAGAGCCTAAAACTCCTAAAATCTCCGTTTTATGTAAATTACTCTTCTGAAACTAATTGACCTAAGAATTTAAAAAGTACAGTTACTTGCTCTCCTAAAAGTGGTAATTTTTAGTACTGCACTTGTCACATAGATTTCGAATATGATAGGGAGCGCACGAAGCACGTTAGAGTGGAACAAATCCACTATCTATCCACCTTTGTTTACATAACATGACACCTCAACGAAGTATACTTTACTGAAACTCAGTTTCTAATGTCGCTTTATTTTATGTAACATGCTTGTAAAGGCTTTAAACACAAAACATTATTGACATTTAGTTATAACAAATCATAACGAATCCTCGAATCTTCTTCTGTGTTGCCTTGAAATAGCTTGCTCTCATAACACGTGAATTATATTGTAAAAAAAATCGTAACAATAAGGAATTACTTGTATTCTCAACTCATACAGTGTACTCGTGCTTTGAGACAGAATATATTCATAGGATCAACGTATAACAAAAATTCATCGAACATAGAGTACTACAGAATACGACGAATACAGTATGGCGCCTTGCTTTCTGATAGTGACTTAGGTAGCATTTTAGTTTCCTATTGGTTCTACTTTACGTAGCACGTTGCCGAAATAGCTCAGGACCTGTTTGGAATTCACGTGAAAAAACTGCTCCTCAACGATAAATAGGAAGTGACATCACAAAACTCGTAGGGCGCCACGTCGTCATATGGTGGCGACGGCTTAAGGCGACGTTTAGACAGGCAATACGATACGCGATGCGACTTGCGATTCGGAGCAGAAGCAATCTACATTGCGGAGCTCACAAAGACACTGTTGAAATGACTTAACTGGTTAACATTAACGATATCGTTATTACACCGACATGTAACTCTGTCGTGACGCCCTGTTCGACATGGACTAATGGTCGTTCCAAGTAGAAGACACGGCGAGAGACATTTCATGTCTTCCGGTGAGCCTAATATGAGTTGTTTATCTTGATAAAACAAATCCATATTCGATTCTGTACTTAGTTTCTCAGTATAACTTTTACATTAAGCTTAAGAAATTTAAAAGCGCAAATGTTGGTTTCGCGTGTGTTCTCCTCTATGCTGTCTTTCTCATTAGATCTTGAGGAAAATATTCGCTAAAAAGAAGATTTTTCAAAATATTACAGTATCACACCACAAACGTGTTTACGTTTCATGTATTTCAGGTCATAGATTTCTGCATACAGAATGGAGCTATCATATCGAAATTATTTTTAAAAGTGGAAGAAGAGATATACCTCTTCCCATTCTCCAGAAAGTACGTGAGATATGTTAGAGGTTGTCCGCGACGGAGTCGGTAGCTATGTCCCACATGCGATGATACTATCTACACCTACATCTACAATTATACTCCGCAAGCCACCCAACGGTGTGCGGCGGAGGGCACTTTACGTGCCACTGTCATTACCTCCCTTTCTTGTTCCAGTCGCGTGTGGTTCGCGGGAATAACGACTGTCTGAAAGCCTCCGTGCGCGCTCTAATCTCTCTAATTTTACATTCGTGATCTCCTCGGGAGGTATAAGTAGGGGGAAGCGATATATTCGATACCTCATCCAGAGACGCACCCTCTCGAAACCTGGGGAGCAAGCTACACCGCGATGCAGAGCGCCTCTCTTGCAGAGTCTGCCACTTGAGTTTGTTAAACATCTCCGCAACGCTATCACGGTTACCAAATAACCCTGTGTCGAAACACGCCGCTCTTCTTTGGATCATCTCTATCTCCTCCGTCAACCCGATCTGGTACGGATCCCACACTGATGAGCAATACTCAAGTACAGGTCGAACGAGTGTTTTGTAAGCCACCTCCTTTGTTGATGGACTACATTTTCTAAGGACTCTCCCAATAAATCTCAACCTGGTACCCGCCTTACCAACAATTAATTTTATATGATCATTCCACTTCAAATCGTTCCGCACGCATACTCCCAGATATTTTACAGAAGTAACTGCTACCAGTGTTTTTTCCGCTATCATATAATCATACAATAAAGGATCCTTCTTTCTATGTATTCGTAATACATTACATTTGTGTATGTTAAGGGTCAGTTGCCACTCCCTGCACCAAGTGCCTATCCGCTGCAGATCTTCCTGCATTTCGCTACAATTTTCTAATGCTGCAACTTCTCTTTATACTACAGCATCATCCGCGAAAAGCCGCATGGAACTTCCGACACTATCTACTAGGTCATTTATAAATATTGTGAAAAGCAATGGTCCCATAACACTCCCCTGTGGCACGCCAGAGGTTACTTTAACGTCTGTAGACGTCTCTCCATTGATAACAACATGCTGTGTTCTGTTTGCTAAAAACTCTTCAATCCAGCCACACAGCTGGTCTGATATTCCGTAGGCTCTTACTTTTTTTATCAGGCGACAGTGCGGAGCTGTATCGAACGCCTTCCGGAAGTCAGGAAAAATAGCGTCTACCAGGGAGCATGTATCTAATATTTTCTGGGTCTCATGAACAAATAAAGCGTGTTGGGTCTCACACGATCGCTGTTTCCGGAATGCATGTTGATTCCCACAAAGTAGATTCTGGGTTTCCAAAAACGACATGATACTCGAGCAAAAAACATGTTCTAAAATTCTACAACAGATCGACGTCAGAGATATAGGTCTATAGTTTTGCGCATCTGCTCGACGACCCTTCTTGAAGACTGGGACTACCTGTGCTCTTTTCCAGTCATTTGGAACCTTCCGTTCCTCTAGAGACTTGCGGTACACGGCTGTTAGAAGGGGGGCAAGTTCATTCGCGTACTCTGTGTAGAATCGAATTGGTATCCGGTCAGGTCCAGTGGACTTTCCTCTGTCGAGTGATTCCAGTTGCTTTTCTATTCCTTGGACACTTATTTCGATGTCAGCCATTATTTCGTTTGTGCGAGGATTTAGAGAAGGAACTGTAGTACGGTCTTCCTCTGTGAAACAGCTTTGGAAAAAGGTGTTTAGTATTTCAGCTTTACGATTGTCATCCTCTGTTTCAATGCCATCATCATCCCGGAGTGTCTGGATATGCTGTTTCGAGCCACTTACTGATTTAACGTAAGACCAGAACTTCCTAGGATTTTCTGTCAAGTCGGTACACAGAATTTTACTTTCGAATTCACTGAACGCTTCACGCATAGCCCTCCTTACGCTAATTTTGACATCGTTTAGCTTCTGTTTGTCTGAGAGGTTTTGGCTGCGTTTAAACTTGGAGTGGAGCTCTCTTTGCTTTCGCAGTAGTTTCCTAACTTTGTTGTTGTACCACGGTGGGTTTCTCCCGTCCCTCACAGTTTTACTCGGCACGTACCTGTCTAAAACGCATTTTACGATTGCCTTGAACTTTCTCCATAAACACTCAACATTGTCAGTGTCGGAACAGAAATTTTCGTTTTGATCTGTTAGGTAGCCTGAAATCTGCCTTCTATTACTCTTGCTAAACAGATAAACCTTCCTCCCTTTTTTTATATTCCTATTAACTTCCATATTCAGGGATGCAGCAACGGCCTTATGATCACTGATTCCCTGTTCTGCACATACAGAGTCGAAAAGTTCGGATCTGTTTGTTATCAGTAGGTCCAAGATGTTATCTCCACGAGTCGGTTCTCTGTTTAATTGTTCGGGGTAATTTTCGAATAGTGCACTCAGTATAATGTCACTCGATGCTCTGTCCCTACCACCCGTCCTAAACATCTGAGTGTCCCAGTCTATATCTGCTGAAATGAAATCTCCACCTAGGACTATAACATGCTGAGAAAATTTATGTGACATGTATTCCAAATTTTCTCTCAGTTGTTCTGCCACTTATGCTGCTGAGTCGGGAGGTCGGTAAAAGGAGCCAATTATTAACCTAGCTCGGTTGTTGAGTGTAGCCTCCACCCATAATAATTCGCAGGAACTATCCACTTCTACTTCACTACAGGATAAACTACTACTAACAGCGACGAACACTCCACCACCGGTTGCATGCAATCTATCCTTTCTAAACAGCGTCTGTGCCTTTGTAAAATTTCGGCAGATTTTATCTCTGGCTTCAGCCAGCTTTCTGTACCTATTCCCAAGAGTTAACAGCTTTCACTCAGTTAATACTAGGAAGAAATCCAAAACGTAAAAAGAGAAAGGAAAGAAAGAGAAAATTGAGTGATGATATCACAAATCCGGTGGAACATGTCCTGGAATTAAACAAAACGAACGAAATTGTGTGAATGCAAGAAGGGGTACAATCCCTAATTCATTAGGTCTATAATTGACAGTTCATCATTAATGCACTACACAAGGATTAACCTTGCCAATTAATACGTTATCGTAGAAATTAATTGCATTTCTCTCTCTGGAGTGGGTGTGCTTATCCCTAGAACACCCATTTCATAAGTCGCTATCAGCTGTTGTACGAGAATTTGTGTTTCTCACAGCAAGATTTTCTACATTGCTAAACAGAAATATGGATAATCTCAGTATGAAACCTCACAAATTAATCTTATATTATTTTCTCAGTTACAGATATTTTTTGTGGAAAGAGATACCTCACAAATTAATCTTATTTTCTTTTCTCAGTTACAAATATTCTTTGTGAAAAGCCAGATAATAATTCCAGAATTGGAGAGCACCTAGAAAATACACTACATAATTTAGAGTCACTGTGAGGAACATGCAGCATAAGATTGCTCAGTACAAAATTTCCAAGACAGATGCATGTTATTAGTAATGTAATTTTAACAGTATCACTTCTGCAGTTCATTACATCATAATATTAGAATAAAATGTAAGTCTGATAATGTTTTGTTTCGGAATCTGTATGCACTGAGATTTGCCCCATGAAGATAACACTTTATTTCTACAAACATCACATGCGATGTCTAATACTATCATACAGGTTAAATTACATAAACTGCAATAGACATACTGTAATATATGAATTATCTACAACTGGAATAATTGTTCAGCTGTCATTCCATTTTCATTTGAGGTTATTGATGTGCATTCATCAAAAAAAATTTCTCTATCCAGCCCCCTGAAACAATGTGTGATCTCTTTGCTTAGCTATTATTATCATAAAATTAAGGTTAAGTGAAGTTGCATAAGGTCATCATTTATCTTTCAGGTAAAGGATTGGACATCCTATTAGAAATAGAACATTAAGCCTTAGAAACACAGTTCACAGAGAATTGTCATCACTAACATTAGACTGTAATATATATAACAGTAAAACTAAAAGGAATATAATAATTTAACGTGAGAATTGTTTTATACGTAAATTAACATGTCTGCAAATGAATAAAGTGGATGTTACTTACATCATCTCCATTGCATTAAAAGAAACATCTGCAGCACGTATCTGCATTCCAGGATAGATGATAAAATTATTATTTGTCTGACAGTGTTTAGACAGGTGTTTATATGGTTCCACTTCTTCATTATAGTTATTCAGCAAGAGTGCATTTACTGGATGTAGATAGTTATGGTGACTTCATTAACTTCTTCATGAACCAGGGATTGAAGACATAAGTTTCCTGCAGTATAATGTTTACCTCTCTTACTCCTTCCATCAATGAGCTAACATTCCATTTACCCTCACTGTTCGCTGGTAAGTAACACCGTTTTAGAGGCTAATTTGGAGCTTTGTGTAATGTCGATTCCACACAAAAGTAGAGAAAAATCATATATTATATTATTTATCGACATTCATAAGCAATTTTCACTACATCCATAATGTGTGTTCTTTTAAAACTCAAAAGAAATCTTAATACATTTAATAAAAATTGCAGTCAGATCACAACAGCATGAGGAGGGCAGACAATGAAACTTAAGTCAACAGAAATTATTTAAAAGTTATTTATTTTCATATAGATCCACTACAAATTCATAACTGTAAATACACAAATGTTGTACACATTAAATATCAAAGCAAAAGAGGTGACCTGTCTTAGTGCTCTTGTAAAACAATCCTTCATTTTAATAAACACACTGCAAACATTATCATATTCCACTACAGTTATTACAAAAATATATATTATATTATAATACATATATATATAATAAACTAAATTTTACAACCATAACTACACAAAAGTTGCTTATATCTAACATAAAAATAAAAGTGATAACATTGACAAAACAGTAATTTCAACCACTTCTGTCAAACAATCACTGGCTTTCTGAAACACGTTCTGTGACAATCTCATAGTCATCAGAAATTCTTAGTTTACCCATATTCTCCGTTTTCATAAACTGGGCAAGGGTAATTTACAAAAGTGAAGGTAGTAAAATTGACAGGACAGAATACTAGGAAGCTCTTGTGATACCACCAGGAAATTACACTCTTCACATGATAATTCACTTCACATATCCCTAAATTTGCTAGTAGAATACAGATTTCAGAAGTACTGTGGTTCTCTGTAATAAAAGGGTCAAAGAAATTGAACATAACTGTATCCATTATTACACTGTTGTTGACAGAAGATGATTTTTCGAATTTCGTACATTCTTGTGTGTGGGGGGTGGGGTGGGGGGAGGAGGGTGGGAGTGTGGGGATGTGTGAATGTTTACATATGCAGTAATGGATAACTTAGACAGTAATCATAGGGGCAGAAGGGTAAAAGGGAAGAAGGGATAAAAAACTAAGTGTGGTGGACCAGAGGAGAGGAGATGTTTGTTTCAGGGTGTGTGATGGATAAGTGTATGGAGGGGGATTTTTAACCATTCTAAACGGTAATTGTATCATGATATTCGACAGTAAGGAATTCTCCATTACTGTACTGCATTTTGTATTTGATACTATACTCAACAGAGGGGACTCTAAAATAGTTGCTCCACATTCTCCAGATGGATGCTGTGATTAGAGCAACACCGAGTAATATTACCATCATTGTGGTGAATTCGATACGTGTGGTAGTTGCATACAAGGGCATCTTTTCTATCTGTAGTACTGATGTGTCATTCCCTACTGTTGTATTGCGCTCAGATTGAGGGGTAAGTGTGCCCAGTGCAGCTTGTTCTGTTGTCACATTGTACTCATCGGAACCTTGTTTGGGATGTCCCATTCCAGCAACAAATGTGTCTGTGGTATACAGTTGGATATGCTCAACAGTTTCCTCTTCAGTTTTCTGCGTGTTTGTGGTCTGAATAACAGTAGTCTCCTTGGACATATCAAGTTCAGCATACTGTTCAGTGAACTGGCCCATGTCAGCAGATACTACGGAATTATCTACTGTTAGTGATGTTTTCGATTCTTGGCTGAAGCTGGCAGCATTCCTGAAACCCAAAAGAGTAAAATTATTAGTAACGTTTGAGAGAAATTAGCTAACTTATATGTCACAACAGATAAATGCATTATAACTACTAATATAAATAAAATGAACAACAGTGTTGTCATAATGATAATTTGAAAATCAGCCAAGAAGATTTATTATGTAGGAAACGAATTTCCTTATCGAATGGTATTGGTCCATTCTATATATAATGGAATGAACTGTAAAATAACATTACACTAGTAGAAAACTTTGATATTTCAATGCAATGTTGAACAAATGAAACATAAGAGTAGTTTCATAGAGGTACCTACAACTATAGATCACCATCATGACTGTCAAACCTAGTTGAATTGTCTTTGTTTGAGAGTATAAAGGAGTATATGTTACAATTAATGCACCATACCATGAGAAACTCTTGTAATGAGTATCCCATGCACTGGACCACCCATATCGTCTTGTCAATTAAGATGGCAGGAAGTGAAGCATGTGCCTGTGTGTAGCTTTAGAGCGTTTTTGTTATATGTAGTATGTATACAGCAATCAGTTTTGTGTCTTTTAAGAAGTAGTTTCGCTATAACAATTAACTATAATTTGATGTGTAATTCGTTTTAACATTAGGCAGATAACGTACTAATAAACAGAAGTGAAAATCGTGTGGCATAATTGTCCTAGCTCACAGCACAAGTAGATAATAGTGATGACTTCATATATGTTAGTAAACACAACTCATTTTCTGTTGTTATTAAATTATAAAAAATTGTAACTTTAAACACAGATTAATATGTAAAAGGACGTTGTAACTCGCTAGCTGCTATTAGTTATTATCCAAATGCCAATTCATAAATAAAAGAAAATCACTACAACCTACATGGTAATTATACCTCATAAATATTCCGCAAATTCTCTGCCCTTTGAGAGGTCTTTGCTTAGTATCTATAGTGTACCCTTAAGGAATGAATTCACTTCATCTCAAAGTCCATTCATCCATGTCCAAAACTGAGTATTTTTCATATGAAGCTGGTAAAACAACCATAGAGAGTAAGAACATGTTGTGTAGTACTTACTCAAATTTACGATCAGGCAGCTCATATCCAGGATCGACGGGTGTGAAATTCTCAGAATTTGTGGTAGGTTCCTTAAGTACAGCTGTAAAAACTGAAACAGAATGTAGTCTGTAAGTACTCACACCAAATTAAAATCGGGTAACATTTTTCACTTTCCTAACAACTTGTCACAGTATTTTTGTAGCAATCAATACAGACTGTAAGTAAAAACATTGTCATAATAGGGGACCATAAACTGTCCTATCCTTTATGTAAGCAGACCACATTTAATTATTACCATTCAGCTATATTAAAACAGCAAAAAATATTTGTTTAAGTTATCAACGAGTTCATCTCATGTATAATTTTTTTAAAAGTTGTCATAGTGCCTGTGTGTGATTTTTAGGAGATTTATTCTGAGCCTTCTATCTCGGATCCTGTCACTAAAGTCTCAAAACTATTTCGACAGCAAATCACCTTCAGTGCGACTGAATACATTCATTAATACCAAAATTGGTTTGAGAAGTTGATATAAGCAGCAGTAGTTTGAGAAACCGATTCAAGACACTTCATAGATCGTGTACAGTAACCAATAATTCGGAAGCTCAAATAAAAATTGAAGTAGTAGAAAGAAATTATTCATTTAGTGATGGTACTTACCAAAAATACTTAGCAAGGATGAGAAAAGATCCATGTCTGTAGTCAGATTGCAAATCAAAAAAATTAGGCCAGCACTGACGAATAGCTCACGTCCTCTCCACTCAACAGACAGCTCGAGAATGACGTGGGTCCCAGCTGGCTTCGTGATGTTGTAGACAAATGAGGCGTTAGACTGCTGGCGAGCGAGCCTAAGGCTGAGAGTAAAGGTCGCCCTTCCAACGAAGACGCCAGCTCCATCTCTCGGACAATCTTGGTATCAAACCAACTAAGTTCTTCATAGGCTTTCTTTTATATTGGCCTCCAAATTTTCTGCAACAGGTGAATTGAATCTTATAAGAAAACGATGGCTTTTAAATGGGAATAACTTGTGCTTTGAAATGAGGAATAAAATTAAGACTCATCCGTGGAAATCTTTAACCACGTTGTGTTACATGAGCGCTGTTTCAGATGAAACCTGCTTAATTCGTTATTGTCGACATTAGTACCTATGATTTCTTTTAAAGAGTGATGTTGTTTTAGTAGCCAGTGAAATACAAAGGTTTCCTGATTTCGTGCATTGCAGGTAGGCGTACACAAATCAGTTGTAGATTTTATACGAATAAAATATTTTTTACACGTTAATGGTGTACGTTGCTCTGTGTTGTATGAAAGTATTAACCATATGTGAGAGATAGACATGTTGAACTGTATTCAAGATAGTTACACCGTTTTAAATCCTTCATATCCGTTGTTTTGGATGGTCGGTCGACAGCAGAAATTCAACCAGAGATTCAACAGGTGAGAGACGCTGACTCCAACGATGAGGGGGAAGTATTCTGCAGATTATTTTACTATAGGATGACCAACGAAGGTGAAACATGTGTAAATGTTGAAAAAGGGCATAATGTATTAGTCAACGAACAGTAAATGCAAGTTTATGTAGTTATCATGCTCGTTTCTTATAGTAAGGTGAAAATTGGGCCCCTCATAACATGGAAAAATCGACAGTAATAGACTTCGAGCGTGAAGGCTTGTAGCCACGAAACGGAAAGGGCGATACAGATTTTATCCACTGTGTGACTAGTAGCAATATCATACTGAAGGTCTGTCTTATATTTTTTATCACACAGTAAAACGGTTGATCAGTAACCAACAAAAATGGTGAATTTTCTGTACGCCAACTGCGTGAAAAGTTTTTGTGCTTACGAGTATGGACTACAGCAGCACGTAAAGAAAATAATCACCTTGATATGAACAGTAGCTGCAAGTTCCTTTTCAACCGACAGATCACTCGTAATGGAATTTTGATCTTTAATGACCATCTGGCGATAACACCAGACTGCCCATTTTTCCCACACGGGCGTTAATGTGAACAGATGCGTATGGTGGAATTTTCGAAACACGCAATTTTGGAAAATGATGATCTTATGGAATAATGATTTAAAGCATACTGCTATTAGCTTTGCTTCTTTGAAAAGTCTCATAATGAGGGATTTGCCTTTAATACTCAGTCTGTCTTGTGCCTCACTTTTCTCCTAGTACTTGTTATATAATCATATTGCCTTAACTCATTATTTTGCCAACACTGAAGTGCTTCTTAGGTAACCACGCCTTTCCACGCAAAATAATTAGGACCACTGGGTTTGTTTGATCTTCATAACTATTCACGATGCGTTTTGTGAAATTGGATGAACATCTATAGGCAGATACAGCGGATTTTCTTATGAATGTTTTAGCTGAAGGTGGATAATGGTATGCCGGCCGGGGTGGCCGAACGGTACTAGGCGCTACAGTCTGGAACTGCGCGACGGCTACGGTCGCAGGTTCGAATCCTGCCTCGGGCATGGATGTGTGTTATGTCCTTAGGTTATTTAGGTTTAAGTAGTTCTGAGTTCTAGGTGAATGATGACCTCAGAAGTTGAGTTTTATAGTGCTCAGAGCCATTTGAACCATTTGGATAATGGTATGTTCTCTTTTTCATTAAGGATTCCATTAAGCAGCACACAGCAAACATATATCACTTGCACGCTTGTATAACACTTTTAGAAACAAGTACTAGTACATCCGGCTTGTAATATCTTTTTAATAAAACCGCACAGGTACCTCCTTTTGTCCAGCGTAGTGCAGAAAGCCAACGTGGCATAGATTCGAAATATCGTGGGGAGTCCCCAGCAGAAATATTGTGAAATGGTGCCTCTATATCCTTACTAAATCGCATGATTTTATGCACAAATTGACCTCTCAGTTACGTTCCGTATAGGGTGATCTGTTTGGCCAAATCATTCGATCGAATTGTCCAGAAGGTGCTTCAAACCAGAGACGAACAATTGTGGCCCAGTAACATGGCGCATTGTCATCCACCAAAACTCTATTGTTTTTTGGGAACACGAAGTCCATGAATAGCAGGGGATGGTACCCAAATAGCCAAACATGTGCTATGTCAACATTAAGTTCAATATTATTTTAACAATATTCTCGCCATACTTACATGTGCTTAAGGTTGACATAACACAGATTCAAATTAGTAACTATATATAGCGCGCAATAATAGTGGATCTCGAACAAAATTTCAAAACGCGTAGGGCAGATTTGTTCACATCCTCCCTCGACTTCAACAAGTCACAGATAGGAGGGTTCTGGCTGTCGCTCCGCTGTATAGCACATCACGCTCGGGCATTAGGCGGCTCCAGTGGGATGGAGCGAGTAACAAACAACCGGTGCGCACTTAAGTTTCAAAGCTGTAGATACGAAAGGCAATATCTACCTACTGCCAGAATAACGGTCCACATTTCATGCGGATCGATTCCTAGAGCTGATATCTTGCATGTTTGCAAAACTTCCTTTTTACAAGATCGACTGAATAAATGAATATCTACGTTTATATCCTCTATAGATTTGAGGGAAACTTCGGAGAATCATCGCTATAACACATTCATTCACATTCTCAAGGTATTGAGTATAATACAAGGAGCGAAAGCTATCTACAATTTGTGCACAAAGGAGACCATCGTTACGAAAGTGGGTAGCCTGAAAGCATGATAAAGACTCCGAAGGGAGTAGTACAGGATCTTCCTTTCTCTTCTATTTTATGTATTGTGTACATTAAAACCCCAATGAAGAGTACTACGCAGGAATTCGGCAGTGGAAATAATGTACATAGAGTAGAAAAAAATTTGCGGCTCGAGGATGACATTGTAATTCTGTCAGAGACATGAATGGTCTTCGAGGGGCAGTTGAATTTAATAACTTAATGGACAATGTTCTGAAATGATGTTGTCAGACGACCATAATCAAAAGTCAGTCAACGGCAATGGAATACAGTCTAATTACGTCAGGTGCTGCTGACCGAATTAAGTTAGTAAACTATACACTAAAACTAATCAACGATTTTTGCTGTGTAGACGCTGCTTTACTTACAGTAAGAAAATTGTTGACAGGAAATATAAATTGAAGTATTGAGAATTTTTGCTGATGGTATTTCTAATGAGTTTAACCTTGTCCAGAGCGATAATTAGCTCAGACAAGAAGACAATGGCAGCCACTGAAATGGGGAGCCACAAACGTATGCTGAAAAACAAATGGGTAGACGATGTAACTAATATGGAAGTACTGAACTGTGGGAAAAAAAGAAACTAGTGGTACAGTTTCACAAAAGGAAGCATCGAATGAAAAGACACATCCAGGCTTTTAGAAATCGTCAATCTGGAAATTCAGTACTTCGAGATCATCATTGCCAAGAGCATGCCGAGAATACCAAATTTCAGGCATTTCTACTCACCACGGCCAACGCAGTGCCTGACAACCTTCACTTGACGTCCGAGAGCAGCAGCGATACCGTAGAATCGTCTGTGGTAACAACAAGCCAACACCGCACGAAGCAGTTGGAGAAATCATTGTGGGCCGTAGGTCGGTCGGCTATGGCAGTAGATACCTATGCGAGTGCCTTTGCTAACAGCAGATCGTCGCCTGCAGGGCCTCTCGTGGGCTTGGGACAAAATTGGTTGGAACCTAGACTACTGGAAAACCGTGGCTATCTGAGATGTGTCTCAACTCCAGTTGGGAAGAGCTGATGATCGAGTGTGAGCCAAGTTACCATCAAGGCACAGTGCATGCTAAGGGTGGTTCCACAACACTGTGAGCTGTGTTTATATGGAACGAGCTGAATCCTTTGGTCCAACTGAACTGATCATTATCTGGAAATTGTTATGTTCGGCTGCTTGGAGAACATCTGCTGCTATTCATGGAGTTCATGTTCCCAAAAAACGATAGAGTTTTGGTGGATGACAATGTGCCAAGTTACTGGTCCACAATTCTTCATCACTGGTTTGAAGAACTTTCTGGTTAGTTCGAGAGAATGATTTGGCCAACCGGATCGCCCGATACCAAACGTAACTGAGAGATCAATTTTTGCATATAATCATGCAGTTATGGGCGGCTATAGAGGCAGCTTATGTCAATATTTCTGCATGGGACTCTTCTCGATTTTGGGAACCTATGCCATGACTGGTTCGAGAAATACGCAGAACAAAATGAGGTACCTGTGTGGTATTATTATAAAGATATTATGAGCCGGATGTACTACCGCTGGTTTCTAAAAGTGTTATACAAGCGTGCAAGTGATATATGTTTGCTGTGTGCTACTTAATTAAATCCCTTATTAAAAAGATAACGTACCACTATCCACCTTCAGATGAAACATACATTTGAAAACACGCTGTATCTGCCTATATATGTTCATCCAATTTCCCAAACGCGTCGTGAATAGTAATGAAGATGGAACAAACCTAGTTGTTTTAAATATTTTTCGTGGAAAGGCATGGTTAAGTAAGAGTTTTAAAGGAAAAACACTCATTATGAGACTATTCAAAGAATCAAAGCTAATAGCAGTAAGCTTTAAATCATTATTCCATAAGATTATTATTTTCCAAAATTGCGTGTTTCGAAAATTCCGCCATACGCATCTGTTAACATCAACGCTCGTGTGGGAAAAATGGGCAGTCTGGTGCTATCGCTAATTGCAGTATGCTTTAAATCATTATTCCATAAGATGATTATTTCCCAAAATTTCAAGTTTCGATAGTTCTACCATATGCATTTGTTCACATTAACACTCTTGGATGAAAAATGAGCAGTCTGGTGTTATCACCAGATTGTCATTAAACATCAAAAATCTAGTATGAGTGATCTGTCGGTTGCAAAGGAACGTGCGTCTACTGTGTAAATTAAGGTTTTTCTATTATGGCTATCGTACTCCATACTCGTAAGCTCAAAAACTTTTCACTCAGTTGACGTACACGAAATTCACCATTTTTCATGGTTACTAATCAACCGTTTTACTGTAAAATAAAAAATATGAGACACACCTTCTGTATGTCATTCTTACTAGTCACACAATCGATCAAATCTGTGTCGACCTTTTCGTTTCGTGGCTACAAACCTCCAGCCACGACGTCTATTACTGTTCCGATTTTTCCACGTAGAGGAGGGACCATTTTTCACCTCACAACAACTAACTACCATGATATGTACATAAACTTGTATTTGCTGTTCGTTCTCTAATACATTATACACTTTTTCCACATTTTCATGTGTTTCACCTACGGTGGTCAACCTATAATTAAATAAGCTGCAGAATAGTTCTCGCACACGGTTGAAGTCAGCTCACTATCTTTCACCTGTTGAATCCTTGGATGAATTTCTGCTGGCGACTGACCATCCAAAACAACGAATATGAAGGAGCTAATACAGTGTAACTACCTTAAAACAGTTCAATGTGTCTAATTTCCACATAAATTTAATACTGTTATATAACACTGAGCAACATACACCATTAACGCGCAAAAATTATTTTAGTTGTATAAAAACTACAACTGATTTAGGCTACGAAATCCCGATTGTGCACGTCTACCTGCGATGCACGAAATGTGGAAGGCTGTGTATTTCACAGGCTACTAAAGCCACACCACACATTACACGAAATGATAGGTAATGATGTCGACAATAACGAATTAAGCAGGTTTTATCTGAACCAGGGCTCATGTAATACACTGTGTTTAAAGATTTCCACCGATGTCTCTGAATTATATTCCTCATTTCAAAGCAGAAGGTATTTCCATTTCAAAGTCATCGTCTTCTTTTAAGATTCGAGCCACCTGTTGCAGGAAATTTGGAGACCAATATAAAAGAGAGCACAAGAAGAACGCCGGCCGCGGTGGTCTAGCGCTTCTGGGCACTCGGTCTGGTACCGCGCGACTGCTGCGGTCGCAGGTTCGAGTCCTGCCTCGGGCATGGATGTGTGTGATGTCTTTGGGTTGGTTGGGTTTAAGTAGTTCTAAGTTCTAGGGGACTGATGACCACAGATGTTAAGTCCCATAGTGCTCAGAGCCATTTTGAACAAGAAGAACTCTCTTCATTGATACCAAGATTATCCGAGAGATGGAGCTGACGTCTTGGCTAAGAGGGCGACCTCTACTATCAGCCTTAGGCTCGCTCGCCAGCAGCCTAACACCTCATTTGACCATGTGATCGCAAAGCCAGCGGTGACTCGCGTCATTCTCGAGCTGTCCATTGCGTGGAGAAGACATGAGTTATTCGTCAGTGCAGGCCAATTTTTTTTTTTTTATTTGCAATCTGACCTCAGACATATATCTTTTCTCTTCCTTGCTACGTTCCCCAATTACAATTTACAGTTTGTACTGATTGCCACAATAATATTGTGACAAGTTGTTAGGAAAGTGAAAATCGTTGCCCAATTTCAATTTGGTGTGGGTACTTACAGGCTTCCTTCTGGTTCAGTTTTTACAGTTGTGCGTAAGGAACCTACCACAAATTCTGGGAATTTCACACCCATTGTTCCTGGAAAAGAGCTGGCAGATCGTCGATTTGAGTAAGTGTTACATAGCATGTTTCTACTCTTTATGGTTGTTCTGCTAGCTTCATATGAATATTACTCAGTTTTAGACAGGAATGAATGGACTTTGAGATTAAGTGAATTCATTCCTTAAAGGTACACTATGGATACCAAGCAAAGCCCTCTCTACAGGCAGTGAATTCCCTGTATATTTACGAGGTTTAATTAAGAAGTAGGTGGTAGTCATTTTCTTCTATTTATAAATTGGCATTCGGCTAATAAATAATATCAGCTAGCAAGTTAAAACCTCCTTTTACATATTAATCAATTCTTGAGGTAACAATTTTTTATAATTTAATAACACCAGAAAATGAGTTATGTTTATGAGCGTACATGAAGTCTTCACTATTATTTGTTTATGTTGTATGCTAGGACAATTATACCTCATGATTTTGACTTCTGTTTATTACTGAGTTTATCTGCCTAATGTTAAAATGAATTGCACATCAAATTACAGTTAATCGTTACAGGGGAACTATTTCTTAACAGAAACAAATCTGTTTGCTGTATACATAATACATATAACAGTACGTGGGATACTCATTACAAGTTTCACAAGGTTTGGTGCATTAATTGTAACACATACTTCTTTATATTCTCAAACATAGACAATTCAGCTAGGTTTGACAGACATAAGGGTCATCTATAGTCGTAGCTACCTCTATGAAACGACTCTTATGTTTCAGTTGTTCAACATTGCATTGAACTATCAAAGTTTTGTACTAGTGTAATGTTATTTTACAGCTACATTCCATTTTATATAGAGTGTTCCAATACCATTCGAAAAGGAAATTCGTTTCATACTTAATAAATCTTCTTGGTTGACTTTAAAATTATCATTATGACAATACCGTTATTTATTTATTTTCTTAAGTTAGCTAATTTCTCTCAAACTATACTAATAATTTTACGTTATTTGGTTTTAGGAATGCTGCCGGCTTCAGCCAAGAATCGAAAACATCACTAACAGTAGATAATTCCGTAGTATCTGCTGACATGGGCCACTTCACTGAACAGTATGCTGAACTTGTTTTGTCCAAGGAGACTACTGTTATTCATACCACAAACACACTGAGATCTGAAATGGAAACTGTGGAGCATATCCAACTGTGTACCACAGACACATCTGTTGCTGGAATGGGACGCCTCAAACAAGAATATGATGAGTACAATGTGACAACAGAACAAGCTGAACTGGGCACACTTACCCCTCAATGAGAGCGCAGTACAATAGTAGGGAATGACACATCAGTGTTACAGATAGAAAACATGCCCTTGTAAGCAACTACCACTCTTCCTGAAATTACCACAAACATGGTAATATTACTTGGTGCTGCTCTAATCACAGCATCCATTTGGCGCATGTGGAGCAACTATTTTAGATTCCTCTCTATTGAGTATACTATTAAATACACAATGCAGTACAGTAAAGGAGAATTCCTTACTGCCGAATATTATGATACAGTTACTGTTAAGAATGCTTAAGATTACCCCTCTACAAACTTATCCATCATACACCCAGAAACATACGTCTCCTCTCCTCTGCTCAACCACACTTAGTTTCTTATCCCTTCTCCCCTTTTACCCTTCTGCCCCTATCGTTACTATTTAAGTTATCCATTATCGCGTATGTAAACATGGACACATGCCCCCCCCCCCCACCACCCACATGCACAAGGATATACGAAATTCGAAAATCATCTTCAGTCAACAACAGTGTTATAGTGGATACAATTATGTTCAATGTCCGTGTCCCTTGTATCACAGAGAACAACTGTACTTCTGAAATCTGTATTCCGCTAGGAAATTTAGGTTAAGTAAAGTGAATTCTCTTTTGAAGAGTGTAATTTGCTGGCGGTATCACAAGAGCTTCCTAGTATTCTGTCTTGTCAATTTTACGACCTTCTTTTTTGAAAATTACCCTTGTCCAGTTTATGAAAATGGAGAATATAGGTAAACTAACAATATCTGGGGACTATGAGATTGTCACATAATGTGCTTCACAAATCTAATGACTGTTTGACAAAAGTAGTTGAATATACAGTTTTGTCAAAGTTATAATTTTATTTTTATGTTGATTGTAAGCAATTTTGGGTAGTTACAGTTGTAAAATTTAGTTTACTCTGTATAAAAGTATTATAATCTAATATATTTTACTAATAACTTTAGTGGATCATGATAATGTTTACAGTATGTTTAAAAGAATAAAAGATTATTTTACAAGAGCAGTAAGGCAGGTTACCTCTTTTGCTTTGGTCTTTAATGTATACAACATTTGTGTAGTTACAGTTATGAATTTGTAGTGGATCTATATGAAAATAAATAACTTTTGAATAGTCTCTGTTGACTTAAGTTTCATTGTCTGCCCTCCTCATACTGTTGTGATCTGACTGCAATTTTTATTAAATGTATTAAGATACCTTATGAGTTTTAAAAGAACAGACATTATGGATGTAGTGAAAATTGCTTATGAATGTCGATAAATAATATAATATATGATTTTTCTCTACTTTTGTGTGGAATCGACATTACACGAAGCTCCAAATTAGCTTCAGAAACGGTGTTACTTACCAGCGAACAGTGAGGGTAAATGGAATGTTAGGTCATTGATGGAAGGAGTGAGAGAGGGAGAGACTGTTGTCATTGTATATAGAGCATATCAAGGTAAGCATTATACTGCAGGAAACTTATGTCTTCAATCCCTGGTTCATGTAGAAGTTAATGAAGTCATCATAACTATCTAATCCACTAAAAGCACTCTTGCTGAATGACTATAATGAAGAAGTGGAACCATCTAAACACCTGTCTAAACATCGTCAGCAATATAATAATTTAATCACCTATCCTGGAATATAGATACGTGCTGCAGATGCTTCTTTTAATGCAATGGAGATGATGTACGTAACATCCACTTTATTGATTTGCAGACATGTTAATTTACTTACAAAACGTGTAAATTATTATATTCCTCTTACTTTTAATGTTATATATATTACAGTCTTATGTTAGTGATGACAATTCTCTGTGAACCGTTTTTATAAGGCTTAATTTTCTATTTCTAATAGGATGTCCAATCCTTTACCTGAAAGATAAATGTTGACCTTATGCAACTTCACTTAAGCTTAATTTTATGATAATAATAGCTAAGCAAAGAGATCACACATTGTTTCAGGGGGCTGGATTAGAGAAAATTTTTTTGATGAATGCACATCAATAACCTCAAATGAAAATGGAATGACAGCTGAAAAATCATTCCAGTTGTAGATAATTCATATATTACAGTATGTCTGTTGCAGTTTATGTAATTTAACCTGTATGATAGTATTAGCTTTCGCACGTGATATTTGTATAAATAAAGTGTTAATTCCATGGGGCAAATCTTAGTGCATACAGATCCCGAAACACAACATTATCAGACTAACATTTTATTCTAATATTATGATGTAATGAACTGCAGAAGTGATACTGATAAAATTATATTACTAATAACACAAAGCTGTCTTGGAAATTTTGTACTGAGCAATCTTATGCTGAATGTTGCTCACAGTGGTTCAAAATGGCTCTGAGCACTATGGGTCTTAACATCTATAGTCATCAGTCCCCTTGCTCACAGTGACTCTAACATATGTAGATGTATTTTCTAGGTGCTCACCAATTCTGGAATTATTATCTGGCTTTTCACAAAGAATATTTGTAACTGAGAAAAGAAAATGAGATTAATTTGTGAGGTATCTTTTTCCACAAAAAATATCTGTAACTGAGAAAATAATATAAGATTAATTTGTGAGGTTTCATACTGAGATTGTCCATATTGCTGTTTATCAATGTAGAAAATTTAACTGTTAAAAAACACGAACTGTCGTGTTACATTTTGTGTTAGATGGTAGCGACTTATTAAATGGGATCTCTAGGGTTAAGCACACCCTCTCCAGGGAGAGAAATGCCATTCACCTCTACGATAACGTATTGATTGCTAAGGTTATACTTCCTGTAGTGCATTACTGAAGAACGTGAACTATAGGCTTAATGAATTAAAGAGGGTACCCCTTCTTGCAAGCACACAATGTTGTTCGCTTTCTATAATTCCAGAAAATGTTCCACCGAATTTGTGATATCATCACTAATTATTCTCTTTTATTCTTTCTCCTTTTCCCTTTTACTGTAAGTGTATACTGTAGCCGTCAATAGAATTCAGTAATAAGCCTAAATTAGCACCGAATGTCATCATGTCATCGAGCAACGTGTCCTGAACGGTATTTATTATTTATGTGCTAAATATATTGTTGTAAGGTTTATATTTAAATTAACGTTTCCTCATAAGGATTTGAAAATTTTGGGTGTTCTTTCCTTTCTGTGACTTAATGCGCTTCGAAGTGTAGATTTACATTCCAGCCACAGCAATGAAGCAACATTGATAACTTGGGTATGTTTATGAGATATATTCTCTTTAAATGCAAAAATAATAACAACAACACACTCATCAGGCAAACAAGTTCTACTCAGGACAGGTCATTTGTAGCAGTGTTGATATGTTCTATTAATACACAATTGCTGCTCATTTTTGTTGGCAGCCCTAGGACACATACTGAGCAAAACTTGAAAAAATACAGAAAAAAGCTGTTCGAGGTGAAACATCAATGGCTATAAATCTTCGGAAAGTTAACAAGTTGAAGGATATTGAGTTCTAGCACAGAGTGGACAATACTTAATTCAGCATTATTATCTACAAGCACAGTAACTTAGCTTAAATCTCATTTTGGATGGAAAAAGTGAAGTGCAGTGAATTGATTTTTGAATGTCTATTTCCTTATGCGTCTCCCATGAGGTAAATATATTTCCTTTCCCTGTACAGTAATTAAGAGTATCCTCATGAAACACATTATTATTATGCATATATCTTGCTCACTGTCGTTACTTCAAAGAATGCATTCTGCTGTGGACTAAACTATAGCTATACTGAAATTATTTGAGAGAAAAATTATATATATACGAGCGCCATATTAATGTTTATGGATCCTGTAGCCGCTATGAGTAGTCGCGTGGTTTGAGGCGGCATGTCACGGATTGTGCGGCCCTTCGCGCCTGAGGTTCGAGACCTCCCTCGGGCGTGGGTGTATGAGTTGTCCTTAGCATAACTTAGTTTATGTACTGTGCAAGTCTAGGGACCGATGACCTCAGCAGTTCGATCCCGTAGAAATTCCCACGCATTTGAACATTGTGTTAGGTGTCTGTAGAAACTGAAAAAGTTATGATTCTGGAGTTCCTAAATGAATGGAAAGAGACTATGACTATATTTCTCCATGTTCTCCATTCACACGTAGTATTACTCCGTCAAAAATACAACAGCACCGTCAGGCGAGTAAAGAGCTAGGTGTCGCAACACCGTATTCCAGATAATTTCCATTAGCGCAATGTCAGGCAAATGTACAAATCACAGGTATGATGATTGTGCTCCATAAGTAGGAGTCGAACTCGCGAGTGTCATGCAGTTTTATACCAAGATGTGACACGTTGCATTTCTCCACGATAACACTTAACAAAGCAAGGCCGCCGCTTTGTTATCAGTAGACTAGCGTCGAACAGGTATGTTTTTAGTAGAGTAGTCTTAATTAAAAAGCTATTTTAATTACTATTTTTCTGTAATACTAACTTAATGGAAAGATTCAATAGTTTGAATGACGCTTCTGTATTCAGGGTACAGTGGTTTGAGGCACCATGCATGGATTGTGCGGGCCCTCCCGCCAGAGATTAGAGTCCTCCCTCGGTTGTTGGTGTGTGTGTTGTTCTTAACATAAATTAGTTTAAGTTAGTTTAAGTAGTGTGTAAGTCTAGGGACCGATGACCTCAGCAGTTTGGTCCCTTAGGAATTCACACTCATTTGAACAATTTTTTGTGTCTGTCGGAATTGAGAAAGTTATTATTCTAGTGCTACAAACTGAATGGGAAGAAGCTATGACTGTATTTCTCCCTGTTCTCCACTCACACGTTGTGTTTGTCCATCAACATTGCAACAACAGTAGTCTGAGTAAGGCGAGAGAAGAGCTCGGCGTCGCAACACAATATTCAGATAATTTCCATTGGCGAAACGTCAGGCGAATGTACAAATCACAGGTATGATGATTATGCGCCTTAAATAAGAGTCGAAAGCGCGAGTGTCATGCAGTTTTACACGAAGATCTTACACGTTACGTGTGTTCACGATAACATTTAACAAAACAGGCCGTCGCTTTGTTATCAGTAGACTAGCGTCGAACAGGTATACATTAATATAGAAGCACAAGTTGCAACTGGGATCGTCTAATGTTTCCAGGTTTCTCCTCCACTTCAGGTCAACGACCATATTCACATGCGTCTCTAATATCTCCACCTGGTATGTGTGCCAGTGACATAACATTCATCATGTGTTCAATAGAAAGACGGAGAAACAAACAGAAACTAACTACATACAGAGACTTCAGACACATATATCTGTATGAACTTGCATATGAGGCTCTAGAAATAGTTAGTGGGATCTTTTCTGTTTCCCTGTCTGACCTAAATGGAAAATTTCATGGATTTATTAACAAAAATAGTGAATTTTAAGACGAATAAACTCCCCTACACTACGGAAAAAACTAGAAACGAGACTGCACCTTAGTAACTGATCAACTGCAGAGCTACCGCACAGCGGGAGTAGAAACCACGCCCAACACCTGAAAGGCCATCTGGGCGTTGGCCAACGTTCGTTATTGCCAGTACTTGTAAACAACGAGTATTACTGATACTCTTCTAACTGCGAGTGCAGTGAAAACGGAGAACTTAACAGAAATAGAGGTTTGCAGGGCAGCGGCGTTGAGGTTTGGACGTACAAAAATGCTGCTGATTGTGTACTAAGCTCACAAACACAACAAAACAAAGGTTAACTCCTGTTTTTCTTTGACAATAACAGTCAAGCACTTCGTTGATGACGCTGTTGTAAGGTGTCAGTCACAAAAGAGGACCGTCACAGACACGAACATTTACTTTATTTGGAACATCATTACCTCGTACGTTTGTCTTGTACAGCTCTCTGGGCTATTAGCACCATCAATCACTAATGAATTGATACCTAGAACATCAAAATCTCTTTCTACTCGTACAAAATGTTGCATGTAATGCTTGTTGCATAACTTGTCGCTACCCAGATGCAGTGCCGTACAGTTGGAGTAGTATCCGAAGAGCGTAGACTCGAAGTAGTATTCGAAAAGCGATAGTATTCGAAAAGCGATAGTATTCGGAAAGTACTACATTAATTCGGAGATGAAGTTATTTGGGGAGAGTTCGTCTACGTGACTTGCCTCTCAGGCAGGCCTAAAGTGATACATGCTTTCGAGTGTGCCGACAGCTCATCTGGAACCCCTCCAACTGAACACGTTCCTCGGTTCTCGTGAGTCACATTTGATTTACTCAGTTTTGAAAATAAACGAAAACAAACTGTGGCGGAGGAATCTGACTGATTAGGTAAGGTCTTGTGTTATGTCCCCTAGATTACTATTAAAAACTTGTTCTTATTCCGAGTGGTTAAAACGTGCGTGAATATTTATGTTTTTTGTGATAACTCTATTTGCTGCATAGCAGACTTGTATGGAGATTCACGTTTGACATAGCCGTTCCACACGCTTTTAAGCTGACGGAAGTGTCTAGCTACGCGAATATTGTTCACAAACAATCGAGAAGTGTTCTGTGTCCCCGTGTAACTGCCCCAAGTGTACGACTTGTGGCTGCGTTATTTTCGCACTTCCCTTCTCTTGGCAACTCATCGTCTTCCATACATAACTTAAAAACGTCCGCCTGCCTAACGTCATCTGAAGTGTCCCCCGTTATTTTAATTGAAGTACAACGTAAATTTTGAATTCACGTCGCGTTATGGGTGACATGAAGTGCTCCTCGTTAAATTTAGATGAAGCCTCTAAGTTATTACTGTTATTACCAAATGCAAGCAAAAAGAAATGTCGCGAAATATGTATTTACACACTACTGTGTAGTGTAGCTGGTACGTTACAATTTATTTACAAAATGCTGAACATAGGTTTCAACCATAAGAGTATTAATAGTGCTTAGCTCACGATTAGATCCAGTGAAATTATTTGTATTTGTTTCATGCGCTAACAGAAGCTTTTCTTTTTTCTACAGCAGATCTGCGGATGGCCACTGTAGGCCGAAATCTGTTATAACTGTGTCATAATAAAGCGATTGTTCCATAAATTAAAAGAAATTATAATTATTCAATCTCCATCTCCTTAAACAAATGCAATTTTTCCTAAATATTTACCACGTTACACCCAGAGGTTAATAAATATTTTGGAAACAAGTAGTAATCAACAGTATTCACGTTTTAGCATTCTCCATCACGTTTATCAAAAATATTAAAAATTTATATAAATATATTTTTCGAATTAATCCAATTTAGCGGGAATCGAGGACTAGCAGTTCCGGTAGAAACAACAACAATCCCTGCTTTTTCATTAACAAACTTTGATCCGTATCTTTTTTTGCATCTTCAAGATCAATTTGTTTCTCAGTGTGTAGGAGATTTTTGTAAAGTGGTCTAAATGAAAAAACTCTTTTCATTACCGTTTTTCTGTAATACTAACTGAGTGGAAACGTTCAATAACTGGCCACTATATTAAGGGCTTATTGTATATCTTCATTTCCCTTATTTGAATTGGCAACGGGTGTTGTGAAATTGTATTGCTCAGATATGGCATAAATCATGAAAATTTTATTTATTTTCCAGACTTTTCTACATTCAGTGTCAGCTGTAGCCCTCAAATGAAAATGTTTATAGCTGCAACTATAATTTACTTTTGCATCTGGTACACTTCGAGTCGTGAATGACATAATAGTAAGCTACTGTATGTCTTAAAAATGGAATTGGTCACCGAGGTTTTCAGTGTTGATCTTAATAAGAACAAGAAACAAATGGGCTGTTCTTGGAACTCAATATGGTTCACTGATGAATTTCCTCTTCTTCTTAAATCCGACATCCCCATGTTCCTGACAGAGATTTCAAATGCTTTTCCAGTAATTTTCGTGTCAAAATTGACTACAAAGTTCTCCGCTGAAAATTTAGATTAATTTGGTTCAAAATGGTTCAAATGGCTCTGAGCACTATGGGACTTAACAGCTGTGGTCATCAGTCCCCTAGAACTTAGAACTACTTAAACCTAACTAACCTAAGGACATCACACACATCCATGCCCGAGGCAGGATTCGAACCTGCGACCGTAGCAGCCGCGCGGTTCCGGACTGTTCGCCTAGAACCGCGAGACCACCGCGGCCGGCGATTAATTTGGAAACACAGTCTAATCATATATGTTTAAATTATGAAAGTTACTTTAAAAGTGTGAATAAAACTTCTTTTTGACTGAGACGTCAACAATACATACTTAGCAATTTAAAGAGGTGTAATGAATTTAATTTTCCAATAACCATGAATTAATTCTGGCGTAATACTTCAAATCACACCCTACTGTTGAAATTCGATAGTCAGACAAAAGTCATTTTCTGAAGTAGCCTAAGTTCACACTCGTTGCTGTTGAGAAAATTTAACGTGCAGGTTTTCCCGGTACATTTTGTCCAGTATAATTTTTACTTGATATATACACTATCTGCGATAATGAGCTGTATGTTTTGTCTACCTGCTGGTTAGAGTTAAACTCAAAGTACTCCGAATGTTGCAGTGCAAACTGTATACATCCCATGACGCCGAAACATCGTGGGTCTATTCATTTATCAGAGAGTTCACAGAGAATGTTTAAGAAAATAATAGTTCCCATTTCTGACACCAGATGAAAATATATCTCTGCAAGCAGTCATAATGTGGTATGGGAGCAATGGAATGGAAACAAGCATGAAACACAAGGAAACGGTGGTTCTGTTATGTTTATTAGGATACGGTCACAAGTTACCATGTGAGTTCATCGTGGTCTCCCGACTCACATGGATTTGCCCTGAGGAATGTGGAAGGGCACTCATCTTGAAATTGCCAACAGGTGATAAGGGCGTCAGCCAAGGTTTTTCGGACAAAATCTTTCTCACCTGGCGCCGGTCGGAGTGGCTGAGCGGTTTTAGGCGGTTCGGTCTGGAACCGCGCGACCGCTACGGTCGCAGGTTCGTATCCTGTCTCGGGCATGGATGTGTGTCATGTCCTTATGTTACTTAGGTTTAAGTAGTTCTAAGTTCTAGGGGACTGATGACCTCCGATGTTAAGTCCCATAGTGCTCAGAGCCATTTTTTCTCACCTGGCAAGCGACCTGTCGCGTCGGACCATCTTTCCTGAAAATAGTTGTTTGGACAGAGTTGTGCTCTTGCAAACATGGACTCATGTGTTGCACGAAAAGGTCCCTATGACGTGTAGCTATCACTGTACACCCAACAACCCCACAAGGTGCCATCTCCTGAAAGAAAAAGAGGGCTGAGAATGAAATAGCTTGTGAAATCACGCCACACAGTCACATAGGCTGTGAGCAATGGACGTTGCTGCACCACATGTGACGGAGTAGAGCCCCGTCTGTGACAGTTCTGTGGGTTCACAACACTGTACGGAATGAATCGTGTCTCGTCTGTCGAAAGAATACTCCCCTACCACATATCATATATTTCGAAATGTGAAAAAAAGACGAAGGAGAAATTACTGATGTGTAGACTATCTTGGGACTTAGTGATTGTTATGCAACTTGTAGAATAGCAGTGCTAAACGCACCACAAAGTCCTTAAAACTGTTGACCAGTGTAAAGGCATGTCCCGTGACTCATATCGAGCACTGGCCTCCGAATCTGAGGAGTGTACCGCACTCTGGGCCATAGCTACAACAATTTCAACGAGATGTGCAAATTCACCTTTTTTCTTGATGATATTCTTTAGCCCAGTTATTTGCATAGTGACACTACACACCTGTTCCTGTCAGCGATATTACCGCCGTGCATTGTTGCTATTACTGCCGTTCTGATAAAACAACGTTAGCAGCAGTGCACGATCATTTGTTTCAAAAGCCATTGCGTTTCATGCGGAATACTTAACCATGTTAAACTTTTACAACATCAGTCACTTCAAGACAGAAATCAACTCTCGTCATCAAGCGAATAACAGCATACTGGCTTCAAAGCAAGGGAAATTAGACACCCTGCCTGCCTATAGCGTCATAATTCCACCTTGTAGCAGACGGTGAAACTATTCTTTTTTTTTTCAGAATGCTCCGCGATCGCCCCTACGATGTTTCATCTCCCTGTAATGTATACAGTGACCACTGCAGCACTCGGAAAACCATCAGCTTAATTACCAACACCAAGTACTATGAAGCAGTAATAGTTCGTTGTGCACATTTAATATTCATCATTTTGTATCCTATTCAAATTCTAGAATTATTTAAATTCGAATAAAAGAATTAAGAAGACCATAGCTAATTATACAGAAGGTGTGAATGGAGCATAGCCCTTTCATTAGTCTAATGATTCCAATTTTATGCACATGATCAGCTACTTGATTATTGAGACGTTATTGAATGTCTGAACACAGGTGACTTACATAGTGTATTGTTAAATCAGTATCAGTAGGTTTCCTCTTTCGTCTGCGTTAACTAGAAATTCGTTAACATCCATTTTATTCTCAACAGGCAAGTAATAACATTTTGTCTAACTTCTGGTACAAAGAGTCACTGAGAAAAAGGCAGTTCAATATGTTTACACAAATGATACTGGAGATAAGTTACAAAGTAGTCGAAAAGTACTTTTTCTGTTACTTTATACTTTCTTTGCGTCTTTTTCTTCATCTTGATCACACAGTTGGGAGTTAAATGATTCAGATGAGGGATGGCACGAGAGAGCATCAATATTTGTAGCACTTATTAAATCAGCGACAACAGTATTTGTCTGTAGTGATTAGAGAAAATGCTTTCAGTTGTAATGTTTTTATTTTATTCATGCTGCGCTTTATATTGTTTTGCGGCGGCGGGTTTCCTTTATGATAAGAAGACTGATGATGGTGTGTTTTCTAATAATGGATTGTTGAAAACAAGCCACTAGATTTTGTAAATTACGTTTATGAACATCCATAAAAAAGCCGGGATCTTAATAACCACAAACTACACTTCACTAGTCCACATTTCAGCTCGGCTAAACAAAAAGTGAAATCATACTCCTTCTTTAAAGAGGAGTAAGGAAACGATAGGCGTAACTGTTTTCAGCAATCAAGTACACCTAAACAATCTATTGTTTCACACCGAAAAAATCTTTTAATAACAGCATATGGCACAGTTCAGAGCCTAAAACTCCTAAAATCTCCGTTTTATGTAAATTACTCTTCTGAAACTAATTGACCTAAGAATTTAAAAAGTACACTTGCTTGCTCTCCTAAAAGTGGTAATTTTTAGTACTGCACTTGTCACATAGATTTCGAATATGATAGGGAGCGCACAAAGCACGTTAGAGTGGAACAAATCCACTATCTATCCACCTTTGTTTACATAACATGACACCTCAACGAAGTATACTTTACTGAAACTCAGTTTCTAATGTCGCTTTATTTTATGTAACATGCTTGTAAAGGCTTTAAACACAAAACATTATTGACATTTAGTTATAACAAATCATAACGAATCCTCGAATCTTCTTCTGTGTTGCCTTGAAATAGCTTGCTCTCATAACACGTGAATTATATTGTAAAAAAAATCGTAACAATAAGGAATTACTCGTATTCTCAACTCATACAGTGTACTCGTGCTTTGAGACAGAATATATTCATAGGATCAACGTATAACAAAACTTCATCGAACATAGAGTACTACAGAATACGACGAATACAGTATGGCGCCTTGCTTTCTGATAGTGACTTAGGTAGCATTTTAGTTTCCTATTGGTTCTACTTTACGTAGCACGTTGCCGAAATAGCTCAGGACCTGTTTGGAATTCACGTGAAAAAACTGCTCCTCAACGATAAATAGGAAGTGACATCACAAAACTCGTAGGGCGCCACGTCGTCATATGGTGGCGACGGCTTAAGGCGACGTTTAGACAGGCAATACGATACGCGATGCGACTTGCGATTCGGAGCAGAAGCAATCTACATTCCGGAGCTCACAAAGACACTGTTGAAATGACTTAACTGGTTAACATTAACGATATCGTTATTACATCGACATGTAACTCTGTCGTGACGCCCTGTTCGACATGGACTAATGGTCGTTCCAAGTAGAAGACACGGAGAGAGACATTTCATGTCATCCGGTGTGCCTAATATGAATTGTTTATCTAGATAAAGCAAATCCATATTCGATTCTGTACTTAGTTTCTCAGTATAACTTTTACATTAAGCTTAAGAAATTTAAAAGCTCAAATGTTGGTTTCGCGTGTGTTCTCATCTGTGCTGTCTTTCTCATTAGATCTTGAGGAAAATATTCGCTAAAAAAAAGATTTTTCAAAATATTACAGTATCACATCACAAACGTGTTTACGTTTCATGTATTTCAGGTCATAGATTTCTGCATACAGAATGGAGCTATCATATCGAAATTATTTTTAAAAGTGGAAGAAGAGATATACCTCTTCCCATTCTCCAGAAAGTACGTGAGATATGTTAGAGGTTGTCCGCGACGGAGTCGGTAGCTATGTCCCACATGCGATGATACTATCTACACCTACATCTACATTTATACTCCGCAAGCCACCCAACGGTGTGCGGCGGAGGGCACTTTACGTGCCACTGTCATTACCTCCCTTTCTTGTTCCAGTCGCGTGTGGTTCGAGGGAATAACGACTGTCTGAAAGCCTCCGTGCGCGCTCTAATCTCTCTAATTTTACATTCGTGATCTCCTCGGGAGGTATAAGTAGGGGGAAGCGATATATTCGATACCTCATCCAGAAACGCACCCTCTCGAAACCTGGGGAGCAAGCTACACCGCGATGCAGAGCGCCTCTCTTGCAGAGTCTGCCACTTGAGTTTGTTAAACATCTCCGCAACGCTATCACGGTTACCAAATAACCCTGTGTCGAAACGCGCCGCTCTTCTTTGGATCTTCTCTATCTCCTCCGTCAACCCGATCTGGTACGGATCCCACACTGATGGGCAATACTCAAGTCTAGGTCGAACGAGTGTTTTGTAAGCCACCTCCTTTGTTGATGGACTACATTTTCTAAGGACTCTCCCAATAAATCTCAACCTGGTACCCGCCTTACCAACAATTAATTTTATATGATCATTCCACTTCAAATCGTTCCGCACGCATACTCCCAGATATTTTACAGAAGTAACTGCTACCAGTGTTTTTTCCGCTATCATATAATCATACAATAAAGGATCCTTCTTTCTATGTATTCGTAATACATTACATTTGTCTATGTTAAGGGTCAGTTGCCACTCCCTGCACCAAGTGCCTATCCGCTGCAGATCTTCCTGCATTTCGCTACAATTTTCTAATGCTGCAACTTCTCTGTATACTACAGCATCATCCGCGAAAAGCCGCATGGAACTTCCGACACTATCTACTAGGTCATTTATAAATATTGTGAAAAGCAATGGTCCCATAACACTCCCCTGTGGCACGCCAGAGGTTACTTTAACGTCTGTAGACGTCTCTCCATTGATAACAACATGCTGTGTTCTGTTTGCTAAAAACTCTTCAATCCAGTCACACAGCTGGTCTGATATTCCGTAGGCTCTTACTTTGTTTATCAGGCGACAGTGCGGAGCTGTATCGAACGCCTTCCGGAAGTCAGGAAAAATAGCATCTACCAGGGAGCATGTATCTAATATTTTCTGGGTCTCATGAACAAATAAAGCGTGTTGGGTCTCACACGATCGCTGTTTCCGGAATGCATGTTGATTCCCACAAAGTAGATTCTAAACTACTACTAACAGCGACGAACACTCCACCACCGGTTGCATGCAATCTATCCTTTCTAAACGGCGTCTGTGCCTTTGTAAAATTTCGGCAGATTTTATCTCTGGCTTCAGCCAGCTTTCTGTACCTATTCCCAAGAGTTAACAGCTTTCACTCAGTTAATACTAGGAAGAAATCCAATCTGCATGTGGAATGCACTTCCTTGACTCTTGCGCAGAAAGGAGTGCAGTATTCTGCTGCATCCATTTTCAATAAGCTACCACAAGAACTCAAAAATCTTAGCAGTAGCCCAAACTCTTTTAAGTCTAAACTGAAGAGTTTCCTCATGGCTCACTCCTATTCTGTCGAGGAGCTCCTGGAAGAGCTATAAAATTAAGCAAATTCCAGTGTTACATTGTTGATTTTCCTTATTTAAACTAACGACTTGTCACCTATCGCCTGTTACGCCATGTTATGCGACGTGTAGAACTGCCTTGTGTTTCTGTTTTTTTATATGCTGCCGATACAATCCAAAGCTGGCAATGCTAAATTTACTGATATGAAAAGACACCAGGAGTCATCAGCTGATGAGATCTGAAAACTAAATTCCTTTCACCTGTGAATGTGCACTGAATGTAGACGAGATGTACACATCGGATATTATACTTATCACCAACGGTTTCATCGATTTCTTCAAACGCATTGTCTACACCTGCTCAGAGTCCTCCACCCACTGCTACTCCACTGATGGCAATTAATCTCACTTCTAATTCAGGAACGTTGCTTCTGAATGCTCCTGAAGCTGACTCGTGTATTACTTGACGAAACTGAACCGTTGTAGACGTACTGTCCTCCCTTCATTAATTTCTAGCAAATATTTGGAAACATACCACTTGGACAAAGTTGTCTTACTAAAAATAAGCTTTTCAGTGTGACGTTCTAACGTTACCCAAATACTTGTCTCTGATTGCTTTATTACAATGAGTAGTTTCTCACCATGAAAGGTTGCAAAGTATCTTTGGAGCTTTCTCAAAGTAGCTAATGCCACTTACTCCAAAACGTGGAAACGATCTGGACCCATTCTGTATAATTCGTAGAATTTCCGCTTGGGATTGGAGAGTTCATTAGAAAGCAAATTATGTATGATATTTATAACATGGTATGAGGCACACAGTACCACTTTCTTTTGCTTCTTGTGCTATAAATAATGCCAATCCACAATAACGTCACTCTTCAAATGAGCTAATCATTGCAGAACAGCAATGAAACAGAAACGTGACTCGTGCTGTTTTGTTGCTACTTGTACACACACACACACACACCCACACACACACATATATATATACTGAAACGGCAAACAAACTAGTGTAGACATACGTATTCAAATACAGAGAGATATAAACAGGTTGAATAGGATGTAGCGGTCAGCACCTACTTTATAAGACAACAGGTTTCACGCGCAGGTGTTAGACCGGTTACTGCTGCTACAATGGTAAGTTATCAAGATTTACGTGATTCTGAACGTGGTGTTATAGTCGGCGCATGAGAGATGGGGCAAAGCATCTCCGAGGTATCGAATAACTGGGAATTTTCCCGTACGACCATCTCACGAGTGTACTGTGAATATCAGGAATCCGGCAAAACATCAATTCTCCGACATCGCTACCGCCGGAATAAGAGCCTTAAAGAACGGCGCCAATGACGACAGAAGAGAATCGTTCAACGTGACAGAAGTGCATCCCTTCCGCAAATTGCTGCAGAATTCAGTGCTGGGGCATCAGCTCAAAAATGTTCATGAAATAAGTTCGTGGCTTGTGGAAAATAATTTGATGCTAAATCACAGTAAGACTCAGTTTTTAGAGTTTCTAACACAATTCAACAAGAACCGATATTTTAATCAGACAGAATGGGCGTATTATAAGCGAGACGGAACCGTTCAAGTTCCTAGGCGTTCAGATAGATAGTAAGCTGTTGTGGAAAGCCCATGTCCAGGATCTTGTTCAGAAACTAAATGCTGCTTTATTTACCATTAGAACAGTATCTGAAATAAGTGACACTTCAACACGAAAAGTAGTCTACTTCGCATATTTTCATACGCTTATGTCATATGGTATTATTTTTTGGGGTAATTCTTCTGATTCAAAAAGGGTATTTTTGGCTCAAAAATTGGCTGTTCGATCTATATTGGTGTAAGTTCGAGAACCTCTTGTCGACCCCTATTCAGTAGTCTGGGAATTCTGACATTGCTCTCACAGTATATATTTTTTTTAATGTCGTTTGTTGTTAGCAATATTAGCCTATTCCCGAGAGTTAACAGCTTTCACTCAGTTAATACTAGGAAGAAATCCAATCTGCATGTGGAATTCACTTCCTTGACTCTTGCGCAGAAAGAAGTGCAGTATTCTGCTGCATCCATTTTCAATAAGCTACCACAAGAACTCAAAAATCTTAGCAGTAGCCCAAACTCTTTTAAGTCTAAACTGAAGAGTTTTCTCATGGCTCACTCCTTCTATTCTGTCGAGGAGCTCCTGGAAGAGCTAAAAAATTAAGCAAATTCCAGTGTTACATTGCTGATTTTCTTTATTTAAACTTACGACTTGTCACCTGAATATGTTCTTTTATATTTCATTTCATCTATTTCTAATATCGTGTTATAATTTCATGTATTGACTCGTTCCATGACCATGGAGGTTTCTCCTTAATTTGGTCTCACGGAACAATAAATAAATAAATAAATGGGTGTGAAATATTATGGGACTTAACTGCTAAGGTCGTCAATAACTAAGCTTACACACTAATTAACCCAAATTATCCTAAGGACAGACACGCACACCCATGCCCGAAAGAGGACTTGAGCCTCCGCCGGGACCAGCCGCGTAGTCCATGACTGCAGCACCCTAGACCGCTCCGATAATCCCGCGCGGCTGGGGCATCAGCAGGTGTCAGGGAGCGAATCATTACACGAAACATCATCGACATGGGATTTCGGAGCCGAAGGGCCGTTCATGTACCCTTGATGACTACACGACACAAAGCTTTATGCTTGGGCCCGTCAATACCGTCATTGCACTGTTGATACTGGAATCATGTTGCTCGGTCTGACGAGTCCCGTTTCAGATGGTATCGAGCGGATGGACATGTACAGGTATGGAGAAATCCTCATGAATCAGTGGTACCTGGATGTCAGCAGGGGCTGTTAAAGCTGGTGGAGGCTCCGTAATGGAGTGGGGCGTGTGTATTTGGAGTGATATAGGACCCCTGATACGTCTACATAAGACTCTGACAGGTGACACGTACGTAAGCATCCTGTCTGATCACCTTCGTCGATTCATGTCCACTGTGGATACCGAAGGACTTGGGCAATTCCAGCAGGACAGTTCGACGCCCCACGTGTCCACAGTGGGTTCAGAAACACTCTTCTGACTTTAAACACTTCCGCTGACAACCAAACTTCCCAGGCATGAATATTATCGAGCATATCTGCGATGCCTTGCATCTTGATGTTCAGAGGGGATGTCCGTGCTGGATTCATTGAGTCAATTCCCTCCAGCACTACTTCAGATATTAGTCGAGACCATGTCACCAACCCTTTCCAATACTCTTTCATTACTCACTCTTTCCATCCAGCTTATTCTCTCCATTCTCCTCCACATCCACATCTCAAATGCTTCTAACCTTTTTTCATCCTCTCGTCTCAGCGTCCATGTTTCTGCCCCGTATAGAGCCACACTCCAGACAAAACATTTGCCAAGCCTTTTCCTTAGTCCTTTATCTGATTTGCCACATAAGAGTCTCGTCTTTCTGTTGAATGGCTCCTTCGCTATGGCAATCCGAGTTTTCACCTTCTGGTGACGTCTAAAGACTTCAGTTATTGTGCTTCCAAGATGTTTAAATGCACTTACTTGGCTAATGGTAGCTTGTCCTATTTTAATATTGGACGATCTGCGTCTTGTACTGATGACCATATTCTTTGGTTTTCCGGTGTTTATTTGCATCCCATGTTCCACACAAGCTTCATTCATATCTTTCAGCATGTGATTCACTGTCCGCTCACTTTCTGCCAATAATACCATGCCATCAGCAACTCTTATTCATTCTGTTATCTTTCCACCAATAGATATTCCTCTTTTCTCATCTAAGCTTTTCGCAATAATTTCTTCAAGGTAGGGGAAGGTGGGGCAAGACGGGGAGGTGGGTAAGACGGGGAAGGGCTATAAGCTACAGTTAGAGTGCTGTCATCCGTGGATAGCTACGTCAACATCATCAATACACAGGTCTCAGTGTGTTGACATTGCTGAACCTTAGTTTCGCAGCGATTTCTGCGAGCTTTTCAAGGTACGTACAATTTTTATACTGATTTGCAATGTTTTACACCTTTCGAGGTCCTAAAACATGTGTTTCGTGAACATTTGTCCAGACTGTATATATAGCTCTGAATAATACGTCTTATTAACAGTAAACTGCTGCGTCAATAGTCAATGTTCACTAAATAGAGTTCATGTAGGCGTAACATAACCTGACAGCATGGTAGGGGGCAAGACGGGGTGGGGCATGATGGGGAGCTTCCCCGTCTTGCGCCTACTATCTATCCAACCATTTCGTTCTTATTGTCTCGTGTGTTTACCTCGCTGCGGGTTGTGAACACGTAAATTATACGTTGAAGTTTATTCGGCAAAGCCTTCATTCATTCATCTACAGTGTCCACAGCAGTGAACGGGTTTCGGAAAACAGGCATTTGGCCTGTAAACAGAAATGTGTTCCAGGAAAGTGATTACCTTCCCTGTTCAGCTACAGACATTCATCAAGCTCACACATCTGAAATAACAGAAACGGAAGACCAAATACCAGAGATGCTGTCAAGACGTAAAACATCTGAACAATTAACAACTGACGATCAAGCCTCTGTTTCGTCTAAATTTCAGGTTACCAGCCCTGAAATGATGTTAGCTATTCCAAAGGTGGATAAAAAACCAAAAGGAAACCATCTAACAGGCGTGGAAAACGCATTGTTTTAACCGAATCTCCATATAGGAGTGAACTATCTGAAGAGATTAAACGAAAATGAGTCCCCGAACGTGCTGCATGTAAACGAAAACTCTTCTCAAATACGTTTAATAAACCTGGGATACCACCAAAAGTACATAATGACAACGAAAAAGTGACGAACGTTACTGACGTCTTAACCACCAAAAAATGGTTCAAATGGCTCTGAGCACTATGGGACTCAACTGCTGTGGTCATAAGTCCCCTAGAACTTAGAACTACTTAAACCTAACTAACCTAAGGACAGCACACAACACCCAGCCATCACGAGGCAGAGAAAATCCCTGACCCCGCCGGGAAACGAACCCGGGAACCCGGGCGTGGGAAGCGAGAACGCTACCGCACGACCACGAGATGCGGGCTCTTAACCACTCCTTCATGCTCAAGGGATAATAAACTGAGGTCGAATGACAACGAGGAAGAGAGTGAAGAATGTTTATACTGCTATGACTTCTCTGAAGGAGGTTGGATACGGTGTATTAGCTGCGGACGCTGGCCCCACGACACTTGTGCAGGGATAGAAAGTGATGATGGCGAGGCTGTCCACACTTGTGTACTATGTGAGAGTAAGAGGCCTAAATAAAACGTAATACCTGATTCTACAATTCGCAGAACCATGTTTCGAAACCCTATCGTCACATGATATCGTTATTCCAGTCCTTATTTAAGCTTCAGAGATGAAGTCATGCTAGTTCCCCATCTTACCCCGCATGTGGGGCAAGACGGGGAATTGGTAGTTTATGTTTCAAATCGAGATATTTCTAACTAAGTGTAACAAGTTTGCAGTTTCTTTGCATGTTATTGTAATTCAATGGTTAACTAAACAAATGATAATCAAACCTACTTGAATTTGTTTATTTTTTACCCTTTTCTAAGGGTTTAAAGTTAGCTTCCCCATCTTGCCCCGCCTTGCGACACATATATATATATATATATATATATATATATATATATATATATGTGTGTGTGTGTGTGTGTGTGTTTGCGTTCACATGCATACAGGCAATAACGTGTAACTGCAGTGCCACAAGCCCTCGGTTATACTCGCGAACTCATGTACTTGCTCTCATTTCCACACTGCCACAGTACAGTTGTATCCGACAACAGAACACGTGTCGTGTTGTCGGTTACAGGTTCAGCGGAGGAGAATCGCATGTGGATTCTCCGAGCACACGAAAACGACGAGCTCGGAGATGACGTCAGAGGACCCCCTAGCGCATTTAAAGATAGTTCACGGAGTGCATTTATGATCTATTATGTACTCCCTTCAGTACGTTACGTTGTTACAACGCACCCCTGCGGCGTTCAGGACCGCGGTGGTCAGTGGTCATAGTGAATCTCACTTGTCAATGTAGTTGTCCTTTCAGCTGCTGTTGCTCCATGCATCACGATATACAGAGTGTTACAAAAAGGTACAGCCAAACTTTCAGGAAACATTCCTCACACACAAATAAAGAAAAGATGTTATGTGGACATGTGTCCGGAAATGTTTAATTTTTATGTTAGAGCTCATTTTAGTTTCGTCAGTATGTACTGCACTTCCTCGATTCTGATGATCAAATTGTAAATTTTCACAATCAACATCTGTGAGCTGAAGAGAATCCGCACGCAATTGTGCAATCACGTCATCAACACAGATTTTCTGTGAACGTTCGGGCAGGCATTGTTGGTGATATCTTGATTGGGCTCCATGTTCTTCCACCTACGCTCAATGGAGCACGTTATCATGATTTCATACGGGATACTCTACCTGTGCTGCTAGAACATGTGCCTTTACAAGTACGACACAACATGTGGTTCCTGCACATTTCAGTCGAAGTGTTCGTACGCTTCTCAACAACAGATTCGGTGACCAATGGATTGGTAGTGGCGGACCAACTCCAAGGCCTCCACTCTCTCCTGACCTCAAACCTCTTCACTTTCATTTATGGGAGCATTTGAAAGCTCCTGTCTACGCAACCCCGGTACAAAATGTAGAGACTCTTCGTGCTCGTATTGTGGACGGCTGTGATACAATACGCCATTCGCCAGGGCTGCATCAGCGCATCAGGGATTCCATGCGACGGAGGGTGGATGCATGTATCCTCGCTAACGGAGGACATTTTGAACATTTCCTGTAACAAAGTGTTTGAAGTCACGCTGGTACGTTCTGTGGCTGTGTGTTTCCATTCCATGATTAATGTGATTTGAAGAGAAGTAATAAAATGAGCTCTAACATGGAAAGTAAGCGTTTCCAGACACATGTCCACATAACATATTTTCTTTCTTTGTGTGTGAGAAATGTTTCCTAAAAGTTTGGCCATAACTTTTTGTAACACCCTGTATATTGGCCACGACGTCTTGGTAGATGATTGTTGCAGTGTCTGTGTGTTTATGGGTTGAATTTTTGCGTATGACTTGTCCAGCCAATGGCAGCACAGCATCTCTTACCGCAATTGTCAAAAGTGTATCTGGCTGCTGAGGCAGGAGCAGTGGTAGCACTGCGAAGCTTTTTCTGCGTTAATCTGTCTAACAAGCCTTCATCATACTTCGACATTCCAGATGATATATCACGCCACTCTGGTCTCATGCTAGCCCGTGCCTTCCATCTGTTTGTGTCGATTCCAAAGCTCTCCATATTTCATTTTACAGGAGTCCTTGAACCTCAATACAGGACGTCCTACAGGTCTTTTGGCTACAGAGATCTCTCCAAGCATCACCTCACGTGGTAATCTGTCAGCATCCATACGGTGGACGTGTCCCAGCTAGCGGAGTCGTCTCTGCTTCAAGAGATCTGAAATACTGTTGCAGTTAGTTTTAGATAGCACTGCTTCGTTGCTCACTGCACGTTAGTCCGAGGATGGATCTGAGGCACCGCATGTGGAAAGCATTAAGGCGACGTTCTTGTTTGGCATAGGTAGTCCATGTTTCCGATGCATACAAAAGAATGATGAGGACGCAAGTTTGATATACAAGAATTTTGGTGGTTAAAGAAAATTTGTTGTTCTTCAAAACACGGGTAGAGAGTTTGCCAAAAGTTGTCGCAGCTCTTCCAATACGAGCATCAATTTCCTTGTGAACAGACGTGTTTGATTCTATAATAGATCCAAAATAGCAGAAGTGATCCACGAATTGCAGAGTAGTGCCATCTAGTGTGATATTCGGATTTGTGTTAGCACCCTGACCCATAATTCCGGTCTTACTGCTGTTTACACTCATCGAGAATAGGTGGCATGCTTGACTAAATCTTGATACTAGCTCTTGCAGCTCTTCTGCGGAGTTCGCAACAGCCGCCAGGAGTGGCCGTGCGGCACTAGGCGGTACAGTCTGGAACCGGGCGACCGCTACTGTCGCAGGTTCGAATCCTGCTTCGGGAATGGATGTGTGTGATGTCCATAGGTTAGTTAGGTTTAATTAGTTCTAAGCTCTAGGCAACTGATTACCTCAGACGTTAAGTCGCATAGTTCTCAGAGCCATTTGAACAAACTATTTTATGAGTTCGCAACAATTGCAGTATCATCAGTATACAGGGGTTCACGAGCGACTATCTCGTAGCGCTTTGTCTTACTGTTTAGAAGACTGACATTGAAAAGCCTTCCATCTTTCCTAGTATGCAGATGTACTCCGACATTGCAGTTCTCGAAAGCCACTTGGAGCAGACACGAGAGGAAAATTCCAAAAAGTGTAGGTGCCAACACACAGCCTTGTCTTACGCCACAGTTCATACATCACGATATACGTCACATTTATATATCCATTAACCCCTTGGAGGAAACAAATATAGAGCCAGGCGGTTGTATTGAAAGTTCGGATATCGTCTTTCAAGCCTGCATACTCCCATTCACGAATATAGCTAAAACAAGTATTGCGGTTTTCGGCACATAGAACTTAATTCGGGGTTTTTCCTGAGTTTTTGTTGTTTTTTTACGCCGAATCGGTCTTTGTCCATCGGTACTTATTCACACGTCGCGTATTAAACATAGTTAAAAAAATAGAAGTTATAAAAACGCAATAAATTAATCTAGGAATTGAAATGAATATGTATAACATACTAGACTAAGAGCGATTATAAAAACTGAAAAAAAACTAGGAATTATCAGAGGACAAATGCAAAATTGTAGAACTGTCTATCACCAAGAAAAAATGATTGCTGCCTGTAGGAAACGGGCTGAGACATTTGAACAAAAAAAGAGCAGCTGTATGAATTTCAGGAGCTCAAATGTCAAACTAATTCTAAGCAATAAAGGAAAGACTGAAAGTCTTAAGTAATGTGAAGAATGGCTTTACAGTGGAAATTAACTTAAAGACAATACTATGCAAAGGGAAGAGGAACTAACTGAGCTGGCCGGAGTGGCCAAGCGGTTCTAGGCGCTACAATCTAGAGCCGAGCGACCGCTACGGTCGCAGGTTCGAATCCTGCCTCGGGTATGGATGTGTGTGATGTCCTTAGGTTAGTTAGGTTTAATTAGTTCTAAGTTCTAGGCGACTGATGACCTCAGAAGTTAAGTCGCATAGTGCTCAGAGCCATTTGAACCATTTTTTTGAACTAACTGAGCAGCCGGCCGCGGTGGTCTAGCGGTTCTAGGCGCGCAGTCCGGAACCGCGCGGCTGCTACGGTCGCAGATTCGAATCCTGCCTCGGGCATGGATGTGTTTGATGTCCTTAGGTTAGTTAGGTTTAAGTAGTTCTGAGTTCTAGGGGACTGATGACCACAGATGTTAAGTCCCATAGTGCTTAGAGCCATTTGAGCCACTAACTGAGCAATCATTGGTATATGTGATTCTGCGAGGAAAATGTGACAAAGCTCTGAAAGTCCTGAGCCGAAACGCTGCTTCTGGAGCACACGATATTCCCTAAGAATGTTTGAGATCCTTGAGAGAGCGAGCTGCGAAAATGCTATTTCACCTGATGTGGGAGGTATATCAGACAGGTGGATACGTTCAGACATCAGGAAGAATGTAACAATTGCAATTCTGAAAATGGTAAATACCGGAATGTGTAAACATTACCTACCTATATTGAATCACTCATGATTACAAAAAATTGGCCGGCCGCTATGGCCGAGCAGTTCTAGGCCCTTCAGTCTGGAACTGCGCTGCAGCTACGGTCGCAGGTTCGAATCCTTCCTCGGGAATAGATGTGTGTATGATGTCCTTAGGTTACTTAGGTTTAAGTAGTTCTAAGTGTAGGGGACTGATGACCTCAGATGTGAAGTCCTATAGTGCTTAGAGTCATTTGAACCATTTGAACAAAACGTTGATGTGAATTACTTGTAGAAGAATAGAGAAATTGCTTGACACCACACTTTGGGAACACGAAATTACTGTGCCAGACAAATGTTAGAACAGACTAGCCCCTACTGACGTTACGACGTATCTTACAAAGAGAACATCACCAACATGACCTCCTATTTTAAGGAGAAGAAAGCTACCTTGAGAGATATCAACCCCTGGGGTCGATCTCACACGAAAAGTTTGGCAGTAACAAATACAGTAGCCAATTATCACCTTCTGAAATTGCTGGATTTAAACTATCGTGCTTTGCGATTGATATACAGTGAGGTAACACATTTATGAACTAATTTCTTAACATTTGTAAAATGCTCTGTTCACTGCGTCAAAGTGAGCAGTTCCTAACGCATTGCTGATACCAGACAGATTTTTGTCTTGAACACACTTCTGTTGTGATTCACAAATGTAGTGCGTATGAATGAAACGATTGAGTCTCTCATTAAGTAAGTAGCGTAGCAGTAAGTGATTACTAACATCACTGTCACACGTTTTTTTGTTTTGATTTTAACCCTTTGTTGCCTGACGGTACTTAAAAGTACCAGTAAGTTTTCACTCTCATTATTTTCTCGTGGTGCAGTTTCATGATCTGAAAGCCTGTCGGTACGTAACAGTAACTCTGCTCTTCTGTTTCATAGATGTTATTGTCCAATACATAGACCTCTCTGGCTATCAGACTTGAAATGGCTTTTCGCGCGCTGCTGCGAAAACAGAAGATTGTATGTGCTTGTTTCCATGGTGTTGCCTGAATTTGTGTGCAGTTTATTGAAACTTCCGTTGAGTTTTCCATTGTACGTACTTACCTTCTTTGTTTTTTTATAATAGTTTGGAGCATTACGTTAGAAGCGAATGAGATAAAGTGGAAATTATAAGGCGGACTTGTTAGTACCGTCAGGTTGTGCGAACACTTTATTGCAGCAACAATGCGTTACCTCTCACTAGTTGTTCTGTCCACTTTTTCTCACACAGAAATCCGTAAATACATTTGCCTGTGGAACAATTAGAAGAAACAGGAAAGGTTTGCCAGGTAATTTACCTAAATAAAAATGTCTAAACCGTGGGGAATGAAATCACAGAGATTCGTCGTTAGACCTAACAGTATTTCAATGAAGGGAAAATAAAGTAGTGTATTTTGCATCAAACTTCCATGGCACTGAACAGAGCGTAGTGACAAGAAAACAGAAAGATGGAACTAGTATCACTATACCATTACCAGTTATTGTATGTGATTACGATAAACACATGGGTGGTGTGGATCATGCAGACAGATTACGTTCAACTTATGGTCTTGACAGGCGATCAAAGAAATGGTGGCACCGTCTCTCCTGGGGAGCAATAGAAATTGCTTTTGTCAATGCTTACGTAATTTTCAGTGATCTACATGGGGCACTGCCACTGCTGGAATACAGGAGTGCTGTGGCACTAGGGCTAATGAATGAACAGCAAGTGCCAAATCTCAAAAAGAGAAACTGTGGTAAAGATGAAATAACTCCCCCAAAGAGATGGAAGGATAACTTTTCTGTTTCGAAGAATGTACGTCTTGGCAACTGAGAAAACCATTTTGTAGTGTTCAGTTGTAAAAGAGGACGATGCGAAATGTGTGCGAAAAATAAAATTCAGTCGACAGCACATTCACAATGTAGTACATGTAAAGTGTATTTGTGCTACAATGAGAAAAAGAACTGTTTCCTACAATTTCATGAGGTATCACTAACACTAAATATGTGATATGTATATACTGTCAAAAATGTATAGCTAAGTTACTATGTATTGTGAAGTTGCTCTAGAATAAATTTATGCGAAATTTAAAAAAACATTCAAAAATGTCATATTTCTGTTAATTAATTTTCTAATGTAAAAATATTTTATATTTATGTGGAATAAAGTACAAGTTATAAAAATTGGAGCACTTTTCTGCGCATATTGTGATTCTGTCCATGGAGTCTGACGGTACTTCTGAGTACCAGGAGAGAAAAAAGTTCTGAAAAATAAAATAAAATTTTACAAAAAATCCTACCGTCATTTGAGGCCACATAGCATAAATTCTGCAAAGAAAATGTTAAAAAGTAAATTTGTCCTCATGTCAGGAAACAAAGGGTTAAAGATGTCATTACTGAAGTGAACAAAATCTGTAGGAGATGTGCTATTATTCAACACGAATGGCATTATGAAACTGTAAATCGAAAATCACCAATTTCATTTCATAATAATTCTTCACTTCTTTTTGGGTTAATCAATTTGATTTCGAGGCACATATCACCAGAGCATCAATACGAGAATATTGTCAAAATAATACTGAATCTAAGGTTGACATAGCACATACCCACATAAGTAACTACATTTAGCGTACAATAATACAGGAACTCGAACAAAATTTCAAAACACGTAGGGCAGATTTGGTCACATCCTCTCTCGACTTCAACATGCCACAACCTTGATAAATCATGGAATCCGGCACTTGGTGTAATAAACTTACAAATACGTCGTCATAGCGCAACTCACAGTGATATATCGACATGCCAACACAGATCGACTGTGGAGTCATAGATGTAATTCGCACATTGTGCACGTCTCTGCCGCCGACCAACGTCTCTGGCGCATGTGCATCTGTGGCCATATGCGCAGTTGCGCGGTACACGGGTATTAAGGGAAGAAGCGAGCAGTGGAGCGGCAGTCTTGCGGCTCACTCTGAAGATAGCTGAACGTTATACAGCCGAAATATTAGAAGAAGAAGGAGAATTCTTGCGGCTGCTTACCTGCAACTTAATGGAACAGTGTTTGCGCCACCATAACCTGAAGATTCGCTTAGGAGAATGTTCGCTGTAATGCGGTCATTCACATTCTCGAGGTAGCGGGAATAATACAAGGAGCAAAAACTATCTACAACTTGTGCACAAAGGAGACCGTCGTTATAAAAGCAGGATGCCTGAAAGCATGATAATGTCTCAGAAGGGAGTAATACAGGATTGTTCTCTCTCTTCCATTTTATTCATTGTGTACATTCAAACCCCAATAAACAGTACTAGGGAGAAATTCGGCCAAGGAAATGATGTTCAGAGAGTAGAAAGAAAATCTTAGCTGCACGAGGATCACTTTTGAAATGATGTTCCCAGATGACCATAATCAAAAGTCAGTCAATGGTAATGGAATACAGTCGAAATACGTCGGGTGCTGCTTTTTTGCTGTGTGAACTCTACTTTACTTATAGTAAGAAAATTATTGACATGAAATATAAATTGAAGTATTGAGAATTTTCGCTGACAATTTTTCTAATAAGTTTAACCTTCTCTGGAAGAGAAACTTGGACGATAATTACCTCAGACAAGAAGACAATGGCAGCCACCGAAATGGGGAGCTACAAAGTAATGCTAAATAACAAATGGGTAGACCATGTAACTAATTTGGAAGTACTGAATTGTATTTGTAAAAAAATGAACTTCTTATACAGTTTCACCAAAAGGAAGCATCGATTGAAAAGACACATCCAGGCTTCTAGGAATCGTCAGTCTGGAAATTCAGTATTTCGACACCATAAATGTCCAGAGTGTGCGGAAGATACCAGATTTCAGGCATTTCCTCTCAACACTGCCAACACAGTGGCTGACAGCTTTCATTTAACGACCGAGAGCAGCAGCGCTTGCGTAGAGTCGTCAGTGGTAACAGCAAAGCAGCACAGCATGTATCGGTTGGAGCAATCATTGTTGGACATAGGTCAGTGGGGCGAAATTCGGCGTTAATTGGCTATGACAGTAGTTACCCATGCGACTAACTTCGTTAACAGCAGGTTGTCTCCTGCAGTGCCTCCCTTGGGCTTGAGACGATATTGATTGGTTCCTAGACTACTGGAAAACCGTGGCCTTCTCAGATGGGTCACGATTTCAGTTGGGAAGAGCTGTTGGTAGAGCTCGAGTGTGGCCACAGAGCCAAGTTTTGACCAAGGCTCAGTGCATGCTGACGGTGGTTCCATAAGAGTGTGAGCTGTGTTTACATGGAATGGACTGGATCCTCTGGTCCAACTGAACTGATCGTTGACTCGAAATTGTTATGTTTGGCTACTTGAGGACCATCTGCTGCTATTCATGGACTTCATGTTCCTAAAAAACGATGACGTTCTGGTGGTTGACAATGCGTCTTGGTACTAGGCCTCAATTGTTCGTCTCTGGTTTGAAGAACATTGCGGACAATTTGATGGAACTATTCGTCAAACCATATCCCCAGATACGGAACGTACCTGAGAGGTCAATTTGTGCATAAAATCATGAAATGATGGACGGCTATAGAAGTAGGAGTTTTCAATATTTCTGCAGGGGACTCCCCACCATTTTTGAAATCCATGCACGTCTGGTTCATGCACTACGCTGGACAAAATGAGGTGCCTGTGTAGTGTTATTATAAATATATTATAAGATGGATGTACTAGTACTGCTTTCCAAAAGTGTTATACAAACGTGCAAGTGGTATTTGTTTGCTGTTTTTTGCTTAATGGAATCCTTAATGAAAAAGATAACATACAATTATCCACGTGCACCTGAAACATACATGTGAAAATCCGCTGTATCTGATTATAGATGTTCACCCAAATTCACAAAACGCGTAATGAATAGTAATGAAGATGAAACAAACACAACGATTTTAAATATTTTGTGTGGATAGGCATGATTACGCAAGAAGCACTTCAGTTTTGGCGAAATAGTGAGTAGAGGGACTATGAGTATATAACACATACAAGGAGAAAAGTTAGGCACACGACAGACTGCGTATTAAAATCAAGTGTCTCGTTATGAGACATTTTCAAAGAAGAAAAGCTAATTGTGGTATGCTTTAAATCACTATTACATAAGATGATTACTTTCCAAAATTGCAAGTTTCGAAAATTCCACTATACGCATCTGTTCACATTAATGCTCGTGTAGAAGAAATGGGCAGTCTGGTACTATCGCCAGATGGTCATTAAACATCAAAAATCTAGTATGAGTGATCTGTCGGTTGCAAAGGAACGTGCGGCTGCTGATTGAATTATGGTGATTTGTTTTCTTTATGTGCTGTTGTAGTCCATCCTCGTCAGCACAGAAGCTTTTCACTCAGTTACTGCATACAAAATTCACCATTTTCTGTTGTTACTGAAAACCGTTTTACTGTAAGATAAAAAAAATGACACACACCTTTTGTATAACTAACTAGCATGATATGTGCATAAACTTGTATTTGCTGTTCATTCACTAATACATTATACACTTTTTCAACATTTTCATTGTTTCATCTTCGTTGGTCTTTCCTATAGTTATATAATCTGCAGAATAATTCTTGCACACGGTTGAGGTCAGCTCCCCATTTCACACCTGTGAGATCCTGGACGAATTTCTGCTGGTGACAGAGCATCCAAAACAACGAATATAAAGGAACTAAGACGGTACAACTACCTTAAAACAGTTCAACGTGTCTAATTTTCACACCATCTTAATAGTGTTATGTAACACTGAGCAACATACACCATTAACACGTAAAAAATATTTTATAGGTATAAAAACTGCAACAGATTTAGACTACGAAATCCCGCTTGTGTATGCATACTTGTGGTTCATGAAATGTGGGAGATTGTGTATTTCACTGTCTACTACAGCCACATCACTCTTTAAACGAAATAATATGTAATGATGTCGATAACAACGAATTAAGCATGTTTAGCTGAAACAGGGCTAATGTAACACAGCATGGTTAAACTTTTTCACTGATGTCTCTTAATTCTATTCCTCATTTCAAAAAGCAGGTTATTTCCGTTTAAAAACCACTGTTTTCTTGTGATGTGCAAGTCACTTGTTACAGAAAATTTGGAGGCCAGTATAAAACAGAGCGCATGAAGGACTCACTTGGTTGATACCAAGATTATCCAAGAGATGGAGCTGGCGTCTCCGCTGTAAAGGCGACCTCTACTATCAGCTTTAGGCTCGCTCGCCAGCAGCCCACCGCTTCATTTGACCACGTCATCGAAAAGCCAGCAGTGACTCGCGTCATTCCCGAGCTGTCCATTGTGTAGAGAAGACGTGAGCTATTGGTTAGTGCAGGCCTATTTGTTTGATTTGCCATCTGACTACAGACATGGATCTTTTCTCTTCCTTGCTAAGTATTTTTGGTAAGTACCATTACTCAATGAATCATTTCTTTCTACTACTACCATTTTGATTTGAGCTTCCGAATTATTGGTTGCTTTTCATTGTTTACGAAATGTTTTGAGTCGATTCCTCAGACTACTGCAGCTTATTTCAGTTTCTCAAACCAAATTTGGTATGTCATGAATGTGTTGGGTCCCAGTGAAGGTGAGCAACTATTGAAATAGTTTTTAAATTTTGGTGGCAGGATCGGTGGTAGAAGGCTCACAATAAATCTGCTAAAAATATAACCCTGAGACTACTTTTTAAAATATTTTGCAGGTGATGAACTCGTTGATACCTTAAACAAACATTTTTCGCCGTTTTAATATTGCTGAACGGTCATAATTAAATGTGGTCTACTCACATAAAGGACAGCCCAGTTTATGGTCCCCCATTACGAACAATGTTTTTATTTACAGTTTGTATTGATTGCTACAGTCACATTGTGATAAATTGTTAGGAATTGAAAAACGTTACCCAATTGTAATTTTATGTTCGTACTTACAGACTTCCTTCTGTTTCAGTTTTTACAGCTGCACTTATAGAACCTACCACAAATTCTGAGAATTTCACACCTATCGTTCCTGGATATAAGCTGTCTGATCGTCAATTTGAGTAAGTACTACATAGCATGTTCCTACCCTTTATGGTTCTTCTGCTAGCTTCATTTGAATCTTAATCAGTTTTGGACAGGAATGAATGGACTTTGAGATTAAGTGTACAATATAGATACTAAGCAAAGGTCTGTCTAAGGACAAAGAATTCGCTGTATTTTTATTAGGTACAATTACCATGTTGGTTGTAGTTATTTTATTTTATTTATGATTTGGCATTTGGGTAATAAGCAATCCCAGCTAGCAAGTTACAACCTCCTTTTACATATTAATCAGTGTTTAAGGGTACAATGTTTTATAATTTAATAACAACAGAAAATGAATTATGTTTACTATCATACATGAAGTCATCACTATTATTTGCTTGTCTTGTGTTTTACGACAATTATGCCACACGAATTTCACTTCTGTTTATTACTAAAATTATCTGCCTAATCTTATAACGAATTGCTCATCAAATTATAGTTAATTGATACAGGGAAACTATTTCTTAAAGGAAACTAAACTGATTGCTGTATACATACTACATATAACAAAAACGCTCTAAAGTTACACACAGGCATTTGCTTCACTTCCTGCCATCTTAATTGACAAGACAATATGGGTGGTCCCGTACATGGGATACTCATTACAGGATTTTCTCGTGGTTTGGTGCATTAATTCGAACATATACTACTTTATACTCTCAAACAAAGACAATGCAACTAGGTTGCACAGTCATGAGGGTGATCTATACTTGTAGCTACCTCTATGAAAATACTCTTATGTCTAAGTTGTTCAACACTGCATAGAACTATCGAAATTTTCTACTACTGTAATACTATTTTTCAGCTACATTCTGTTTTATATAGAATGTTCCAATACCTTTCGATAAGGAAATTCGTATCATACTTAATAAATCTTCTTGGTTGATTTTAAAATTATCATTATGACACCACTGTTATTTATTTAATTAATTTAATAGCTACAATGATGTTTAGCTGCTGTGACAATTTTAGCAAATTCCTGTCAAACATTACTAATAATTTTACTTTTCTGGGTTTCAGGAATGCTTCAGACTTCAGCCAAGTATCCAGAGTGTCACTGGCAGTAGATAATTACAAAGTATCTACTGACATGGGGGGCTTCACTAAACATCATGATGGACTTGATTTCACCAAGGAAACTACTGTTATTCAGACCACAAACACACGGAGATCTGAAGTGGAAACTGTGGAACATATCCAACTGTATACCACAGACACATTTCTTGCTGGAACAGGACACCTCAAAAAAGGGTACAATGTGTACAATGTGACAACAGATCAAGATAAACTGGGCACACTTACCCCTCAATCAGAGCGCAATACAACAGTATGGAATGACACATCAGTATTACAGATGGAAAACATGCCCTTGTATGCAGCTACCACTCTTCTCAAGTTAACCACAATCATGGTAATATTACTCGGTACTGCTCTAATCATAGCATCCATGTGGAGAATATGGAGCAACTATTTTAGATCCCACCCTATTGAGTATAATATTAAATACACAATGCAATACAGTAATGGAGAGTTCCTTACTGTCGAATATCATGACACAGTAACTGTTTAGAATGCTTAAAATGCCACCTCCATGAACTTACCCAAAACACACCCAGAAACAAATATCTCCTCTCCTCTGGCCCACCACACTTAGTTTTTGATTCCTTTTCACCTTTTACCTTTCTGCCCGTATCCTTACTGTCTAAGTGATCCATTACTGCATATGTCAACATGCACACATCCCCCCCTCCACACACACACAAGAATATACTAAATTCGAAAATGCTCTTCAGTTAACAACAGTGTCATAGCGGATACAGCTATGTTCAAATTGACCCTTGTACCACAGTGAACACTTATACTTTTGAAATCTGTATTCTACTAGCAAATTTAGGTGTATGTGAAGTGAATTATCATGTGAAGAGTGTAATTTCCAGGTGGTATCATAAGATCTTCCGAGTATTATGTCTTGTCAATGTTACCACATTCACTTTTGTAAATTACCCTTGTCCAGTTTATGAAAACTGAGAATATAGGTAAACTAAGAATATCTGGTGACTATGAGATTGTCACACAATGTGTTTCACAAAGCAAATAATTGTTTTTCAAAAGTGGCTGAATATACAGTATTCTCAATAATATCACTTTTACTTTTATGTTGAATGTAAACAACTTTTATGTAGTTACAGATGCAAAATTTAGTTTATTCTTTGTATGAGTATTATAACGTAACATATATTACTAATAACTTAGGTGGAACATGATAATGTTTGCAGTATGTTTCATAGAATAAAAGATTGTTTTACAAGATCACTAACCCAGGTTACCTTTTTGCTTTGATATTTATTGTATACAGCATTTGTGTAGTTACAGTTATGTATTTGTACTAGATCTATATGAAAATAAATAGCTTTTGAATAATATCTGTTGACTTAAGTTTCATTGTCTACCCTCTTCTTGCTGTTGTTATGCGACTGCAATTCTTATTAAATGTATTAAGATTCCTTATGAGCTCTAACAGAACAGACATCATGGATGTAGTGAACATTGCTTATGAACGTCCTAAAATAATGAAATTTATAACCTTTCTCTAATTGTGTGTGGAGTGGACATTACACAAAGCTTCAAATTAGCCTAAAAATGGTGTTACTTACCAGCGATCAGTGAAGGGAATGGAATGTTGGGTCATTAATGGTATGAGCGAGAAAGGAAGAAACCGTTGTCACTGTATATACAGGTAGAGCATATGAAGGTAAGCATTGTACTGCATGAAACTTATGTCTTCAATCCCTGGGTAATGTAGACGTTAATGAAGTCATAATAACTATCTGCATCCACTAAATGCACTCTTGCTGAATAACTATAATGAAGAAGAGGAATCATATAAACGTCTGTCTACATTGTAAGCAAAATTATAATTTATTGATCTATCCTGGAATGTAGATACGTGCTGCAGATGTTTCTTTTAATGCAATGGGGATGATGTAAGTAACATCCACTTTATTGATTTGCAGACATGTTAATTTACTTATAAAACAATTATCACGTTAAATTATTATATTCCTTTTACTTTTACTGTTATATATATTACAGTTTTATGTTAGTGGTGACAGTTCTCATGTGAACTCTGTTTCTAAGGCTTATATTTTCCATTTTTCATAGGATGTCCAATGCTTTACCTGAAAGATATATGTTGACCTTACGCAACTTCCCTTAAACTTAATTTTATGATAATAACACCTAAGCAAAGGGATCAAACATCGTTTCAGGGAGCCAGATTAGAGAAAGTTTATGTATTGAATGCACATCAATAACCTCAAATGAAAATGGAATGACAGCTGTAAGATAATTCCAGTTGTAGGTAATGTATATATTACAGTGTGTCTACTGCAGTTTATGTGACTTCACCTGTATGATAGTATTAGCTTTAGCATGTGAAGTTTGAATAAATAAATTGTTTATACCATGGGGCAAAGCTCAGTGCATACAGATTCCGAAACACAACATTATCAGACTAACATTTTATTACAGTATTATGATGTAACTAACCATGAAGAATAGTGATACAATTAAATTACTAAGAACACACAGCTGTCTTCGAAATTTTGTGTTGAGCAAGCTTATGCAGAACGCAGCTGGCAGTGACTCTAATGTAGGTAGATGTGTATTATAGGGGCTTTCCAAATCTGAAATTATTCTTTGGCTTTCCCAATATTATTTGTAATTGAGAAATTTGTGTGGTATCTCTTTTCACAAAGAATATCTGTAATTGAGAAAATTATATGAAATTAATTTGTGAGGTTTCGTACTGAGATTGACCATATTGCTGTTTAGCAATGTAGAAAATTTAGCAGCTGAAAAACACAAATTCTCGTGCAAAATTTAGCATTATCTTGTAGCTACTTATTACATAGGAGCTCTAGGGTTAAGCATACCTACTCCAGAGAGAGAAATGCCATCCACCTCTACGATATCGTATTAATTGCTAAGGTTAGACCTCTTGTAGTGCATTAATGAAAAACGTGAACTATAGTCGTAATAAACTAAAGACGGTACCCCTTCTTGCAAGCACACAATTTCTTCGTTTTGTATAATTTCCGAACGGGTTTCACGGAATTTGTGTTAACATCGCTAGATGTTCTCTTTTATTCGGTCTCTTTCTACGTTTTACTTTAAGTGTATCCTTTGGCTGCCAATAGAAGGTAGCAATAAGCCTAAATTGGCACGGAATGTCAACATGGCTTCGGGCACCGTGTCCTGAACTGTATTTATTATTTAAGTGCTAAATGTATCGTTACAGCTTTTATATTTAAATTAACGTTTCCTAATAAGGATTTGAAAATTCTGGATGTTATTTTCATTCTGCGACTTAATGCACTTCACTCTGCAGATTTACATTCCAGCCTCAACAATGAAGCAACATTCATAATTCGCCATGCCTATTACATAAATTCTCGATAAACGCAAAAGTAATAACAACAACTAATTTATCAGGCAAGTAACAAACAAGATCTACTCAGGACAAGTCGGGTGTAGCAGTGATGATAGCCTTTATTAATAGACACTTGCTGCTGATTTTTGTCGCCAGCCACAGAACACATATTACGCCAAAACTGAAAGAATGCAGAAAATAACTGTTTGAGGTGAAATTGCAGTGGCTAAAACTCTTTGGAAACTAAACAAAGTAAAGGATATTTTGTACTATCAAGAAGCGGTCTACCCTTAATTCATTATTATTATCTGCAAGCACAAGAACTTAGCTCAAAACTCCATTTGGTTAGAGAAAAGTGAAGCGCTAAGTATTGATTTTTGAATCTCCATTGCCTTGAGAGCCAACCATGAGGTAAATTTCTTTCCCTTTCCTCTACAGTAATTAAGAGTTTCCTAATATAACTCATTATTCTTATGCATATGTTTTGTTCACTGTTGTTGCCACACAAAATACATTCTACTATGGACTATACTATCGTATTACTGAAATTACTTGAGACAAAAATTATAAATATACGAGAGCCTTATTAATTTGTATGGTGCCTGTAGCCGTGCGGAGTAGCCGCGAGGTCAGGGGCGGCATGTCACGGATTGCGCAACCTTTCCCGCTAGAGGTTCGAGTCCCCCCTTCGGGCGTGGGAGTGTGTGTTGTTCTTAGCATAAATTGGTTTAAGTAGTGTGTGAGTCTAGGGAGCGGTGACCTCAGCAGTTTGTTCCCTTAGAAATTCACACGCATCTGAAAATTCTTTTAGGTGTCTGTAGAAATTGAAAAAAATATGATTCTGGTGCTCCTAAATGAATGGAAAGAGACTATGACCAAGTTTATCTCTGTTCTATATTCACACGCAGTGTTAGTCCGTCAGAAATGCAACAACACCGTTAGGCGAGTGAAGAGCTAGGTATCGCAACACCATATTCCAGATTATTTGCATTTGCAAAACGTCAGGCGAATGTACAACCCACAGGTATTATGAATGTGCACCATAGATAAGAGTCAAACTAGGGAGTGTCATGCAGCTTTGCACCAAGATGTGACACGTTGCATTTGTCCACGATAACACTTAACAAAGCCGGCCGCCACTTTGTTATCAGTAGACTAGAGTCGAACAAGTATACATTAACACAGTAGGAAATGTTGAAATTGGGGTCGTCTAAAGGTCCCAGTTTTCCCCTCCCTTCAGGTCAACGACGATATTCACATGCGTCTCTAATATCTGCATCTGGTATGTGTGCCAGTGACATAACATTTATGACGTGTTCACTAGAAAGTGCGAGAAACAAACAGAAAGTATCTGCATACAGAGACTTCAGACACGTTAGTCAGTATGAACTTGCAAGAGAACGTTATAAATAGTTTTTGGGACCATTTCTGTTTCCCTGTCTGACCCAAACGGAAAATTTCATGGATTTCTTAACAAAAACAATCAATTAAAAGACGAATAAGCTCCCCTACACACCGGAAATAACCAGAAGCAAGCCTGTCACTAGGCAACTGATGAACTGCAGAATTGCTGCACAGCTAGCGTAGGAACCACGCCATACACCTGAATGGTTGTCATCTGACCGTTGTTCAACGTTCGTTATTGCTAGTACTTCTAAACAAGGAGTATTATCGATACTCTTCTAACCGCGAGTGCAGTGAAAACGAAGTACTTGACAGAAATAGAAGTTTACAGGGCAGCAGCGTTTGAGGTTTGAATGTACAAAAACGCTGCTGATTGTGTACTAACCTCGCAAACAGAACAGGTCTGTTTTTTCTGCTGTCGCAGTAAACACCACACAATATTTCTTAGGATTTTGAGATGAACGTGCCTTCGCTTCAGTTTGCAAAATTTCACAAATCTTTGAAGCAATATTAGACTTATTAGACAGTATGTTACTTAATGCAGCTCTGATTCGCAAATGTTCTGAAACCAATTTATAATTTTAATAATACAACTGGCGAAGAAAATCTCTTTGTCTTGTACAGCTCTCTGGGCTATTAGCAGCATCAGTCACTAATGAATTGATACCTAGAACATCAAAATCTCTTTCTACTCGTACAAAATGTTGCATGTAATACTTGCGGGATAACTTGTCGGAACCCAGCAGCTGTGTAATACAATCGGTGTAGTATCCGAAGAGCATACACTCGGATTAGTATCGAAGATGAAGATATTTAGGGAGCGTTCTTCTACTTGGCTTGTCTCTCAGGCAGGCCTCTATAGTGACATATGCGTTCAAGTGTGCGAACAGATTATCTGGCAGCCCCCAACTACTGAACATGTACCTCAGTTCTTGTGAGTCGTATTTGATTTACTCGGTTTTGAAAATAAACGAAAACAAACTAACTGCGACAGAGGAATCCGACTGATCAGATAATATTTTGTGTTACGTCCTTTACATTACTATTAAATACTTATTCTTAACCTGAGGGGTTAGAAACGTCCATGTGTGTTTATGTTGTTTGTGATAACTCTATGTGCTGTATAGCAGGCTAGTACGGAGATTCACGTTTGACGTAGCCATTCCACACGCTTTTAAGCTGACGGAACTGTCTAGCCAGTCGAAGACTGTTCACAAACATACGAGACGTGTTCTGTGTCCCCGTGTGACTACCTCAACTGTACGACTTGTGGCTGCGTTATTTTCGCACATTCCTTCTCTTGGCAACTCATCGCCTTCCATACATAACTTAAAAACGTCCGCCTGCCTAATGTCATCTGAAGCGCTACCCTTATTTTCATTAAAGTGCAACGTAAATAGTGAATTCACGTCGCCTTCTAGGCCCTATATGCCTGTGAGCTATTACTGTTATTACCAAATGCAAGCAAAAAGAAAAACAGCGAAGGATAAATTCATACACTACTGCGTAGTGTAGTTGGTAAGCTACAATTTATTCACAAAATGCTGCCCACAGGCTTCAACCGTACCTGTGTTAATAGTACTTAGTTCACGAGTAGATCCAGTGAAAATATTTGTATTTGTTTCATGCGTTAACCTAAGCTTTTCTTTTTCTACTGCAGATCTGCGGATGGCCACTGTAGGCCAAAATCTGTTATAATTGTGTCATAAAAAAGTGACTGCTTCAAAAATTAAGAGAACTTATAATAAGTCGATCTCCAGTTCCTTAAACGAATGTAGTTTTTCCGAAATATATGCCAAGTTACAGATGAAGCTTATTAATTCATTTGTAAACAAGTAGTAGTCAGCAGTATTCAAGATTTAACATTCTTCATCAAGTTTATCAAAAATATTAAAAATTATTATACATGAATTTTTCGTTTTGATGCAGTTTAACATGAAATGAGTACTAGCAGTTCCGGCAGAAACAACAACAACTTCTGCATTTTCACTAACACTCTTATGGAAAAAAATTTTTCAGAGTGTCTAAGTGCTTTTAGTAGAGTAGTCTTAATGAAAAAACTCTGTTAATTACTATTTTCCTGTAATACTAACTGAATGGAAAGGTTCAATAGTATGAACTATGCTTCTATAATCTGGTCTTATTCTACAGTCTATCTTCATTTAACTTTCTTAAATTGACAACGGGTGTTCTCAACCGGTATTGCTGAGAAACGGCATGAATTATATAAATTTTATTCATTTTCCAGTCTTTTCTATATCCAGCTTCAGCTGTAGCCCTCAAGTGATAATGATCATAGTTGCAACTATACTTTACTTGGCATCCGGTATACTTAGAGTCGTGAATGACGAGACAGTAAGCCATTCCATGTTTTGGAAATGGTTCATTCCAACTATTTCGGCTTTCATATTGACGACCGAGGTATTCAGTTTTGATCTTAATATGATCAAAAATCAAATGGAACTTTCCTTGAACTCAGTGTGGTTTAATGTTGAATTAACTCTTTTCTTGCATCCGACATCACCATATTTCTGTTATAGATATCAAATGTTTTTGCAGTATTTTTCGTGTCAAAATTGACTGCAAACATCTCTGCTGAAACTTTAGATGAATTTGCAAACATATTGTAATCTTATATCAGTTTGTAACCGCGGGAGCGCTACGGTCGCAGCTTCGACTCCTGCCTCGGGCATGGATGTGTGTGATGTCCTTAGGTTAGCTAGGTTTAAGTAGTTCTAGGGGACTGATGACCTCAGATGTTAAGTCCCATAGTGCTCAGAGCCACTTGAACCATCTAATCTTATATGTTTACTTTTCCGTAGAAATATTGGAACACATGGGATGACACTGACCCTATGACTTATGTTAGAAGCTAGATTAAGGAAAGGCAAACCTACGTTTCTAGCATTTGTAGACTTAGAGAAAGCTTTTGACACTCTTGACTGGAAGCTGTGTGGCTGGTCCCGGCGAAGGTTCGACTCCTCCCTCGGGCATGGGTGTGTGTGTTTGTCCTTAGGATAATTTAGGTTAAGTACTGTGTAAGCTTAGGGACTGATGACATCGGCAGTTAAGTCCCGTAGTGCTCACAGCAATTTTTTTTGACTGGAATAGTCTCTTTCAAATTCTGATGGTGGCACGGGTAAAATACAGGGAGCGAAAGGCTATTTACAATTTGTACAGAAACCAAATGGCAGTTATAAAGAGTCGAGGGCCATGAAAGGGAAGCAGTGGTTGGGAAGGGAGAGAGACAGGGTTGTTGCCTCTCCCCGATGTTATTCAATCTGTATATTGAGCAACAAGTGAAGGAAATAAAAGAAAAATTCGGAGTTGGTATTAAAATCCATGGAGAAGAAATAAAAACTTTGAGGTTCGCCGATGACATTGTAATTCTGTCAGAGACAGCAAAGGACTTGGAACAGCAGTTGAACCGAATGGATAGTGTCTCGAAATGTGGATATAAGATGAACATCAGCAAAACCAAAACGTGGATAATGTAACGTAGTCGAATTAAGCCGGGTGATGCTGAGGAAATTAGATTAGGAAATGAGACACATAAAGTAGTAAATGAGTTTTTCTATTTGGGGAGCAAAATAACTGATGAAGGTCGAAGTAGAGAGGATATAAAATGTAGACTGGCAATGGCAAGGAAAGCGTTTCTGAAGAAGAGAAATTTGTTAACATCGAGTATAGATTTAAGTGTCAGGAAGTCGTTTCTGAAAGTATTTGTGTGGATTTTAGCCCTGTATGGAAGTGAAACATGGACGATAAATAGTTTGGACATGAAGGGAATAGAAGCTTTCGAAATGTGGTGCTACAGAAGAATGCTGAAGATTAGATAGGTAGATCACATAACTAATGACGAGGTGAAATGATAATTAATGGACACCCGAGCTGCAGACAGGCGTTGATGTACTTCATTGGGGACATGTTGAAAATATGTGCCCCGACCCGAACTTGAACCCGGGATCTCCTGCTTACATAGCAGACGCTCTATCCTTCTGAGCCACCGAGGACACAGAGGACAATGCGGCTGCACGCTCCCCGTGAGACCCACATTCCCAACATGTCCACACCACTACATTCGTAGTGCGCCTAATAGATGTTTGCCCATCATACTCATTACTCGTGGCAGATTAATGTACCAAGTCCCGCACCAGTTCGTGCATAGCGTGTGCGTTCGCACAAGGAGGAAGCCTTATTTTAACTATATATGACGGTAGTATCTGTTCCCGAAAGAACAGTTACCGTAGTTGACCATACAGCTTTGCTAGAAATAAAATGATAATTAAATGGACACCCTAGCTACAGACAGGCGTTGATTTACTTCATTGGGGACATGTTGAAAATGTGTGCCCCGACCGGGACTCGAACCCGGGATCAACTGCTTGCATGGCAGGCGCTCTATCCTTCTGAGCCACCGAGGGCACAGAGGATAGTTCGGCTGCAGGGACTTAACCCTTGCACGCTCCCCGTGAGACCCACATTCCCAACATGTCCACACCACTACATTCGTAGTGCGTCGGGGCACTCTCTGTAAAATGGTTATAGCCTGTTTATTAGAGTGTGAACCAACTTGAACTTGTCCAAACCTGTCGAGCAAGGTATCCCTGAATTCTTTAGTCCGACTGATTCCCACCAAATTAGTGGCACAACTTGAGTCTATATGAACTCTACTCTCACCACCCCCAGTCTCATTGTAATATCGTTCGTTGGTGTCTGAGGTCATTGTCTTGTTCGCGTGTGCTTCCAGTTTTTATTTGCGGAAATGAAGTGTGGCAACAACATCGGCGGCAAAACCAGCGGCGAGAACCACCTGAGGCAATGGGAATTACCTGGTAAGTTAATATTCAAATCAGCAACTGTGACGTCTTCCTCCACTAATTTCGTAGTATTAAGCACATTTCGCGTTATTGTTTCATCATACATTCAGATATTTTTGGATGAATGACTGATCAGTCAGTGAATTCTTGCTGTTGCAAGCGATTTCGAACATCAAAAACGATAACTGTAACTTTTTTCCTAAGAATTTCGCAGTATTGAATGTATGTCGTCTTATTGTTTCAGTACATTTCTAACATGTAATCGGTGAGCTGGTTGCTGAAAGCCAGCAACAGTACCAGCATCAGCACTATAATTAGCGTACAGTTGACATATTTTTGTTCTTTCTAGTACTGTGTTTCATCCTATATGTAATATGGTGCATATTCTTTGTTGTTATAGACGATTTTCTGATAGAAGAAATGTCGAGGATAAGCAGAGGCTATTGCAGATATCCTGTAAATATATACTCTAAAATTTATTTCCTCATAGTTCTTGTGTGCGTCTACGTTATTATTATTAAACGAAATTTAAATATGGGTTTAGGTGATATCACTAAGATGAACATATGACTCTTCCCCTGATTGAGGTACGGCTGCTCGCACTGACCCGATACGGTAGCATCTCCTCTTCCTCCATGTTGTTGTGCTCGCCGATCTCCCAAGGTATCGCAAGTACTGCTCAACACCTCACCATAAGCAGCTTTATTCATCAAGTTGTAGTAGTATCAGTAATAGAGATCATCCTGTGGCTACCGAGAGTTCTCTCTCTGATCCTCTTGGTGAAGGACACCAGGTCAGTGACACCATATCGCAGTTAAAATACTCGTTGATTGTGGATATCTTTGAGAAGCAAGTCTCATTCACTAGACTCGAGGAGCGGACAGGAGGGTAGCTCAATCCTGATGGGGTTCTAAAAGCATGCCTTCCCATTGTAGAAACAGAGCACATCAAGATTAGTAATGACACACCGTATTCCGCCATTAAATGCAATGCAGTGCTGTACATCGAACTGCCGCACCTCCCCAGAGTTGCCTCTGGCACTGAATGGGTAAGTCTTCATTATTTTATTGGCGATAATGGTGTGATGACCTGGAGCACATCAACCACCGTGTGGTTTCGTGAATCTACCTAGCGAGCTATACTGGCACGATATCCCGAGATGGAACTTAGGGGATAAGCTAAAGCACTCAGGTAAATACTACACCTGGACATCCATGCACATGTCTATGATCTACTAAATGGCATGTCCAGCTATATTAACCTTCCTAAGGATACAAATGACAAGATATCCTGCATTAATGTCGAAAATAAAACCGATCAGGCTTGTTTTGTATGGTCAGTTCTGGTTTGCCAAAGAAATTACACTTGCAGAGATCATCGTGAGCGTCGTGGCGTAGACGCCTAAAAATACTACTCTGTCTCCAGGGAATGTAACTTCGACGGTATCGAATTCCACGTTACACTCCAAGACATACCTAAATTTGATGCATGTTTATGGCCTGGAGAAACGAAAGTCCTTGAGCAGAACATATATACAGCAGTCGGTCTCCACCATTTCACATAATTTGACAGTGAGCGTAAGATGCATGTAAACAAGCTCTCATTCTCTGATGAGAAAAATGAGGAGAAAGGCATTTATTATTGTGTTTGGATCAAAAACATGTTCCAACTCCTTTCCTCTCAACTTAGTAACTACAAGTGTAAAAAGCAAGTTTGCTTAAAGTGTCTGAATTATTTTTCCTCAAACAAATAATCAGCAAACCATCAAGTAGACCGTTCTTCCTAGGACACGGTAGGTATTATTATGCCTTTTGAGAAAAACATATTCATAAATTTTCAAAATGTTCATCATCAGTAGCGATGCCTGTCTTCCCACTGTGAAGGTGACCCTACAGTCTCACACACTATCTTTTCAGAAAAACACGTACCACATGCGGCAAGGTGCCAAATTTTATCGTTCTATTATTCAACTCTCAACCGTTACAAATCTTATGTCGGTGATAGCTCTGCAGTTTGACTTCTAACTCAGCTTGAAAATTTTCATGGGAGGTTAATAAGCTTTACAGCGACAACGTTCCCATTACTAAACAGAAGGAGAATGAAGATTTGAACAGTAACGCTGTTGACTGTCATATTTATGGGCTGACGTTAGACTGAAAAACGGGATCTCCTCATAGGGACCACTGTTACTTTACTGGGAAGTTTCGTAGGGCAGCTCACAATACGTGTAATTTGAAAAACCTGTTACCCAGACACATGCCCGTTCTCTTTCATAATTTAAGCACGTATGACGCTCACTTTCTTGTTGCGCACTTGGCAGGTTTCGGTATGTAGAATGATCAGGTCGATGTCCTACCTGAGAGCGTTGAGAAACATGTTTCATTCTATAACGAATCACGCCAAGAATTACGCTCCACTTTCTTGACGCGCGGGGCGGCACTCCAGACACTCTTTGGAACTCTACCTCGGGAACATATGCATATCACTGGAGCTGTATTTCCCGATTAGGAAAAGTTTCAACTTCCGTATGGGAAGGGGATTTCTTCATACGAATTTCTGGACAGTGTGGCAAAACTCAAAGAAACCTGGGTACCCGACATAACTGCTTTCTCCAGTAACCCTACAGGCGATGCCATAAGGGATACAGAGTACGAGTTATCGTAAGTGTCTGGTGGGAATTTATCTCCACTTTAAGAGCGTACGAATGGCTTTACATGGACACAGACATGAGCTTGCTTGCAGACATTTTCCAAAAATTCCTGCGTCTAAGCATACCACTCATTATCTGGATCCCGCCTTTTATTACACGGCACCTTGGTTGTCTTGGAACGCAATGCTCAAGAAAGCGAAGTGCAGAATTGAACTAGTGACTGATGCTAACGTGCTTCTTTTTTTCGAGATAGGGATCCACGGGGGATTTTGCTAATGTGTCCACAGAGACGCCAAGGGAAATAATCCACGGATGGGTAAAAGGGTCAGCGCATCCCTTTATTCGAGATACATCACGTATTTGGATGTAAATAACTTATACAGGCACGCCATGCAACAATCAGTTCAGATTTGGAAGTTTCGATGGATGTCGGAAGTTGAATATCAGGGATTAGGCGGAAAAAATCATGGCTGGTATGACGACATATTCAGATGTGATGTGTGTGATGGAGGCAGACGTCACGTACCCTACTAGTCTGCATGATGAGCTTGCCGATGTGCCACTGTGTCCAGATCAACTAGTTCCGTGAAGAAGATATACCGCAAAACTGATGACAGCGCTGGGGAATAAGCGGAGATGAATTATTCACTATCCTAATCTCCAGCAGTGCCTCATCTAGGGGATGGAGCTGGTTAGAATCACTTGGATTATCTCCTTCAAACTTTCCTCCTGGTTGAAAGACTATATTGATCTGAATGCTACACTGAGGGCTTCCGCGATGTTTGACTTGAGGAAGATTTTTATGAGTTAATTAATAAATTAATTGTCAACAAAACAATGTAGAATTTGAGGAAATGACGTGAAATTTTGATTAGAAATGAATGGAATGGACGCTATGGCGTAAGAAAATGAACTGTCAGACACAGCAACCCTATTTGCACATCTTCATCTTGAGTCAATGGAGAACAGGACACCCGTAGAATAACCGGTTTGGAATAGCAGCGAACTTGAAGATTCGACGCGGCTATGAGATCTTCTCCTTCCCCTTTACGAAGATAATAGTACGCATATGGTGGAATAATCGAAGCGATCTCACCACATTTATAGGGTATCCCAGGATCATCCCAGTGAATTCCATAGTAGAAATATGATAACCACTATGGATTCTTCTGTGTTTTAACACAATTAACATCCTTGAAAGACATCGGTAATACAACGTTTTTTGAGGATGTCTCTATTATGCCGGCATTGTCTGTGTACACAACGAGTGCAAAATCGTAAATACAAACTATCTACACTCATCACCATATAAACTCTGAGCAGTGATGTTTACACCTTGAGATACCATTGTGGAATGCTATGGGTATGATACAGACCCTATTCATTGATAAGCTCTTTGGACAACGCAGGTGAGTGGGCAGTAATTAATAACACAGTGGCGCAGAACTAGAGCATACGCTGCAATGTGTTCTAGGAAATGTGCCGAAGATTCAGATTCAATTCGTACATCTACGGGTCCAGATTTAATGATTTCGTCTTGTTGTGAGCAAAGTGTTACGGTGACTGGCGAGAGATCCCTCAAATTCCGTAAACTGAGTAGACATACTGCCTCTTCAAAGTTTGAAGCATGGAACCTGTGAGGTAACGGGCGAGTCGTCGCGCCCTCAAAATATTCTAAGTTCTGAGGAAGCGACCACGTGGTGCTAAACGTTAGCCGGACGAGAGGGGTGGCCGGAACACGTGGTCCATGGGACTACGTGCCTGGGAATTTCGCTGTGACGAGGACATTGCTATGTGTCGATAGAGACACGCCGTGTAGTGTAGAGCCCCCAGCATAGTTCTTCTGATAGTTGGGGACTTGCTGGGTGTCTAAATCAACCTTAGTGGCAGACATTTCATAGTTCGTATAGAAAGTAATAGTAGCCAGATGAATCTTCATACCCCAAAAGAAAAATGTACATTAATATTATTTCAACGACGATTCTGATGGTGTAATCAGATTTTCAATATCGTTATTAGTTTAAAGTTTAGTATCTGACGGTAAATTGTACAAGTAACAGCCAGCAACGAATTTCCAAAATCCAAACGGTTCATCTGGTTTCTTCGATCTACACGTCTTTAGAAAGCAATTAGTGTAAACCTAAATTCTTGTGAATTACAGGCATGTAACTTAAACAGTGCATGAGTTATTGGAGGTCAAAGTGGCCGATTACTATCGATCGCGTCAGGCCATAAGTACTCCACAGTTACACGGAAAAACGGTAACAGTATACTTATAAAAATATTGATTCATCCATATCTTTAATATCCGATATATACTGTTCATGAAGAAACTGGTCAAATATTTACTGTGTTTTAGAAAGCACAGACACATTAGGCTCCTGGCCTACCTCTTGCTTCTTTTCTTTCGATATATGTTTATTTATTTGTTTACGTATTTAATAATGTGTGTTAGAGCGTGTTTATGGTCAAGCCGTAGGAATATTTATTTAATTTCACTCCTTCTAAAGCTCCACTGATCTTACAGCATACATTAAGTCTCTCATTCGCGTTAATGTTCCTCCTGTTCTTCGTATACAAGGAGAATGGCTTGTCTGTTGTTACAACACATGTACCATAATTCTTGTTTGGTACTATACCAATAGAGAAGGTACGAAAAGATATAATATCTCTCTCATTATAGCCCTCTAGTCCTCCCAAAGGTGTCTCACCTCCTCGTAGTGTGGCAACAGTCAGCCATGAATTACCACTCACAACCTCTGTAGTAGTGCAAGAAAAATTAATCTTACATCCTACAAAAGTAATTGGCCCTCCAAGTAGTTGTTGCTGTGCTGTGCTGTTTGCTTTACTGTAAGATCAAATGTATCTACATTCTTGTACACTGGAAGTCTAGTCCTCCTCCTGTATCTTCTGCTGCTGCTGCTGCGGTAAGACATGGCTGTGTGTACTGTGCGGCTGCCTCGAGTCGAATGAGCCTGCTGTTGCCTCACGAGCGAGACTGGGCCCCCAGAGGAAGTCCAGAGGAAGACTCGAGGCAGCCGCACAGTACACACAGCCATGCCTTACCGCAGCAGCAGCAGAAGATACAGGAGTCGTTAAGATAGTTCCTGCCGATTTTATTTAATTGCAATCTTTAGTTTATAAATTTCTGGATTAATTCGTATTTGGTGAAATATATGTGTGTGTATGTGTGTGTGTGTGTGTGTGTGTGTGTGTGTGTGTGTGTGTGTGTGTGCGTTGGCTTGAAGACATAGCGCGAGCGCTCTAGCAAATCACAGCGCTCGTGAGTGGGGAGACTGGACGAGGAGTTCTAGGCAGGAAGGCACAGGACACGGACAGTACGGGACAGGACACGGAAAGTGCTGGACGGCGCGGTGGACGCACAGTCACGGGAAAGACTTGGAGTGGAGCAGTTTACGTGTGATCGCGAGAGATAGAAATATTTCGCAGTGCCGACCTGCGCTCTTGTGTGATTGCCGTGACTTCTGCAGTGAAAACGTAGCGTGCGTTTAGAAGTGAATATCTCGCCAGCTATGTTGTTGTTCATAACTAATTACGTGCAGTAGGAATCTATTGTTTCCCTGATATTTAACTTATATTTTATTTAATTGCTGGATCATCGACACCAATAAGTGTTTTGGAGAAGTATACCACATTCTCAAAAGTACTTCTACTATCGTACTCATCACATAAAGTCGTTAAGATAGTTCCTGCAGATTTTATTTAATTGCAATCTTTAGTTTATAAATTCCTGGATTAATTCGCAATTGCCGAGTGGTTGGAACCTTCGACCATTCGATTGATTTGTCTATTAATAATGTATACTGTAGACTCAGTAGTATTTGGCTTGTAATGCGGCAACTATGTATCCCAGCCCCTGAACAACGAAACCAGCCAGAAGTTTAATATTTCAACTCTGAGTAGGATGGTATGTAGTTATTTTGAAAGCCCGTAAACCTCACATACATGTCATATGCTAGACTATACATTTTCATTCCACTGCGGGTGCATATTACCATATGGGTACAGTTCAGATTTCAGATAGACTCGGGCAGCTGATCCAGGTGGAGGTTCGAGTTCTCCCTCGGGCATGGGTGTGTGTGTTTGTCCTTAGGATAATTTAGGTTAAGTAGTGTGTAAGCTTTGGGACTGATGACCTTAGCAGTCAAGTCCCATAAGATTTCACACACACAGACTCGGGCATTAGGTGACCTTGCAATTATCAAATTTGGTGGAATCATTTGCTACAGTCCCTCTTCTATTGGTCTGAAACGCAAGTTTCAGACCAATTGGTCGTGGTGGGATCTCCACCACGACTGTCTGCTTTCAGTTGGTAGCACTGGGAACTGGAAAACTTCCGATCGTCAGGAAGTTAACGGTAGAAACACACCGACATACAGAACTTTTACAAGCTTCAAACGCTGCTCATCCGATTCAGTGATATGTGGCATTTTTCATATTATTTTATTGATGGTGGTCTCGTTCTCCTCTTGAGCACCATAAATGTGTGAAGTGTTATCCGTCGCTCTCTGTACTAGGATAAGTTCCTGTTTAGCATTAAGAAACTTGCCACATGTACTCAAAGTATCCCGTAAACAATTCTGTTCTATCCGCTGGCTCGTCAATGAATCTACCAACATTTTCTGAATGACACAAATCCGAGGGACAAGCAGAGACATACGTTTTAAGAGTTGATGTTATGCCTACATTGCGTCTACGGTCGATCTTCGTTAAGTTCATATCGTATGTAATGAAACAAGAGTGCTAAAGCATTACGTGTAAGGTTCGATGCTTCTTAAGCTGCACGAACCCTTTTCGGAAATGATCCTTCATTATGTAAGTAACTCTTGTATCGGAGGGTTAAACAGTCCAGGTGTTTGATGCCAATCCTAATTTCATCGTTCTAGTTAAATTTGGTTGATGCATAAGGTTATGCGAGAAGTAAACCTGGCGTATAATAGGCTACACCTGTCATATTGCAGCGTGCTAATTATATGGAACGCCGTAATAGCGTGGCTTCAGACCCATTACTTTAATAAACTTGTAGTTTGTACGTGTTATCACCTTGACGTTCTGTTGGGAAGTGCCGCGCTGAGCGTTGTGAACTTTAATTTATACCTTACGCCCATCCCTTTTGCGTTGACAATACGAGGACGCTGCGGTGGTTGAAGTTCGCAGCCGACTCTTTCGTTCCGGAAAGTTAAATGTCGTCGATTGTGTCTCCAGCAAGTAGCGGTTGGTTTAAGACCTCAATTGTTTTTGGGTCTCTGGACGTTCAAGTCACTGCTGGTTCTGCTTCAGTTGTAGCAGTGCAATGATTTCCTTGTCGCGAAAATCGACAAGTTGATTATACTTGGTCGACAATATGCAGCTCCATATAGTGCAAAACCTGAACGCAGGTAAACAGAATTGGTAGGAGGGCCAGAATGAGATTTTCACTCTGCAGCGGAGTGTGCGCTGATATGAAACTTCCTGGCAGATTAAAACTGTGTGCCCGACCGAGACTCGAACTCGGGACCTTTGCCTTTCGCGGGCAAGTGCTCTACCAACTGAGCTACCGAAGCACGACTCACGCTCGGTACTCACAGTTTTACTTCTGCCAGTACCTCGTCTCCTACCTTCCAAACTTTACAGAAGCTCTCCTGCGAACCTTGCAGAACTAGCACTCCTGAAAGAAAGGATATTGCGGAGACATGGCTTAGCCACAGCCTGGGGGATGTTTCCAGAATGAGATTTTCACTCTGCAGCGGAGTGTGCGCTGATATGAAACTTCCTGGCAGATTAAAACTGTGTGCCCGACCGAGACTCGAACTCGGGACCTTTGCCTTTCGCGGGCAAGTGCTCTACCAACTGAGCTACCGAAGCACGACTCACGCTCGGTACTCACAGCTTTACTTCTGCCAGTACCTCGTCTCCTACCTTCCAAACTTTACAGAAGCTCTCCTGCGAACCTTGCAGAACTAGCACTCCTGAAAGAAAGGATATTGCGGAGACATGGCTTAGCCACAGCCTGGGGGATGTTTCCAGAATGAGATTTTCACTCTGCAGCGGAGTGTGCGCTGATATGAAACTTCCTGGCAGATTAAAACTGTGTGCCCGACCGAGACTCGAACTCGGGACCTTTGCCTTTCGCGGGCAAGTGCTCTACCAACTGAGCTACCGAAGCACGACTCACGCTCGGTACTCACAGCTTTACTTCTGCCAGTCCCGAGTTCGAGTCTCGGTCGGGCACACAGTTTTAATCTGCCAGGAAGTTTCATATCAGCGCACACTCCGCTGCAGAGTGAAAATCTCATTCTGGAAACATCCCCCAGGCTGTGGCTAAGCCATGTCTCCGCAATATCCTTTCTTTCAGGAGTGCTAGTTCTGCAAGGTTCGCAGGAGAGCTTCTGTAAAGTTTGGAAGGTAGGAGACGAGGTACTGGCAGAAGTAAAGCTGTGAGTACCGAGCGTGAGTCGTGCTTCGGTAGCTCAGTTGGTAGAGCACTTGCCCGCGAAAGGCAAAGGTCCCGAGTTCGAGTCTCGGTCGGGCACACAGTTTTAATCTGCCAGGAAGTTTCATATCAGCGCACACTCCGCTGCAGAGTGAAAATCTCATTCTGGAAACATCCCCCAGGCTGTGGCTAAGCCATGTCTCCGCAATATCCTTTCTTTCAGGAGTGCTAGTTCTGCAAGGTTCGCAGGAGAGCTTCTGTAAAGTTTGGAAGGTAGGAGACGAGGTACTGGCAGAAGTAAAGCTGTGAGTACCGAGCGTGAGTCGTGCTTCGGTAGCTCAGTTGGTAGAGCACTTGCCCGCGAAAGGCAAAGGTCCCGAGTTCGAGTCTCGGTCGGGCACACAGTTTTAATCTGCCAGGAAGTTTCAGAATTGGTAGGAGTCACCACGATCTTATACCCCGTTCCCACTGATGGGAAGAATTGATTTGCTGTTAAGGTAAGAAAGTGTTGCAATGTTACCCTCGACACGGATTGTATGCAGAGCTTCGTGTATCCGCTGACTAGTCCGATGTGTAGTATTTACTAGGATCCTTATTCAAAAATGGTTCTTTTGTGAAACCCAATAGGCGTCCTATTGATCCCTTCTGATTAAAGACTGTCGTTGCACTGACTGTCTTTATTTTAGATTTGAGTGCGCAGATGTTTGCTTGCAGCGCAGTCCCATTCGGAGCCCGTTTGTAAACATCATTTAAATCGTCAGTATTGTATGTACGAGGTTCTTGTTTTCACACTTTCTTTTACACCATTAATTTCCAGATGAAGTTTATTGTTAGCGTCTGTGATATTCGGAATGCTGGTGTACGTCTCCAGTCCAATCAGCGCAATACCCTGTTGCTCAAATCAAACGCTGGGAAGTATGTAATTCTCAAGTAATATTGACGATGGGTCTTTTAAATTCAGAGTATGCGACATTACATCTGAACATCGACTGACGGGACGATGCTTAATGTATCTCCTTGCATCCTTGCTTCTTCGTAAACGTCAGGAGGAACATGATGCGCAGATGCCCACATAAGTAGGTATTAAAGACTTGGCAACGATGAAAATTTTAGAACACGCGTCTTCGGTCGGTGAAGTGTCGTTGTAACTCTTCTGGCATCTGCAAGTCTCGATCTGTGTCATGACATCCTGGGAGATCTTGTTTTTTGTATGCAACGTAGTGTTCCAAACACGCCTCGTCAGCAGGTTAACCGCTTATCACCACGAGACGAGCGTCTTTGAAGCTTTGCGCCAGGACCACAGTAATTATACCCTGGAATGTGCAATAAGACGGGAAGTCTGCCGAGAATACCACCACGTCCTATAATGCATCTCCTATCACGCATATTATGCTGCTGTGCCAGTTGTGCTCTGTGCACCCGAATACATATCAAATCGTCAGCGTCAATCCATCTGTTATGTGTAGCAGGAAAACCAAGCCTTTTAACTAGTGTTCTATTCCCTAGACATCTTATAACACGCTCTGTGAGAAACACTTGTGGTTCTGAGCTTTTCTGCATTTACTCACTGTAAAAGCTATAAACAGGCTTCATTACTTCAACAGAAAGAAACTGATTCATTTTTTTACAATATTTCCAGATTAACTGTTTCTTGTATGCACTAAATTTCGCATGTACTTCTCTCAAACTGATGGGTGTTTTTATTTATATTATTCTTTTGACACCATATTGATGTTTTGTTCTTAATCATCTGCATTTACACTTCATATACGGAGATAGTTCCCAATGTGATTATACACAGTTTGACACTTTGAACACATGGCAACCCACATTTCAGTCTTTCCAGCACAGGTAATAGCACCATCTGTAAGCCGAGCAAGTTTGTAGGGGCGGCATATTGCAGATAAATGTATCGACCTCCAGGTTTCACCATGAGTAGCACACCATCGTACATCGATGTTACAGATAGCGTCAGACCAGCACAGTAATTGTCCGGAGATGGAGAATACTCAGAGGTGACCTTTCGGCTGATGTAGTGTTCTGCGCGACACAGTTGATACTATCCCATCTCCATAAACTACACATGGACACTTCTCGATGCATTTTCAATCTCTAACACAACATGTCAGTCACTGTCGACTGCTGCATCTATACCAATATTTAGTCGGTATGAACCATTAGCTATTAAATTGCAAGTTGAAGCCGGCCGGAGTGGCCGAGCGGTTCTAGGCGCTACAGTCTGGAGCCGCGCAACCGCTACGGTCGCAGGTTCGAATCCTGCCTCGGGCATGGATGTGTGTGATGTCCTTAGGTTAGTTAGGTTGTAGTAGTTCAGTTCTAAGTTCTAGGGGACTGATGACCTGAGCAGTTCAGTCCCATAGTGCTCAGAGCCATTTTGCAAGTTGAAGTGAAAGGCAGTATAGCACTGGGAGGAATTAGCAGTTTCTCGTCCACCAGGTCACTGTCCTTCAGTACCATTGGAATGTTCTACGGTGATGGGTATGTTGGTGACCAGCACTGACCCTCACCGTGTAGTGTAGAGCCCCCAGCATAGTTCTTCTGATAGTTGGGGACTTGCTGGGTGTCTAAATCAATGAGTGGGACAGATAATAGCAACTCGTGGTCCTGCTCCAACATGCTGGTCAGGTTCGCTACAGAATCCTACAGAACAGCTACTGCTGCTGGTGATGACACGCCAGAGGCCTCTGAACAAAGAAGAAGGATCAATAAGCATCCACACATGACATGAATGAGCCGTGCGTGGCTCGTGTTCTCGCCATCATCTATTTTACACCCTGTTTTTAACGTACTTCCACCTCACTACGTGAAGTTATTACTGTCACTGAGTTGCTGCTTTGCTTGATCGCGAGTGGCGCTAGCAGAACATATCAATATATCCCCTCTCGTGTATCTTTGCTTGACTGCTATTACTTCGCCGTCGATGTCTGTCGTAAGCTAGTTCGGATTGGCAATTCGTGTCGGCAGTTCAGCAGCAGTGAGCTCTGAGTCGAGATGGCTCGCCCGACCATTGCCGCTTCGCATCACTTGAGCCGGGCCACGGTCTTTGGTGGATCGTCGGTCTGTCGCCCTACCGGACGACGCGTTTAGGATCGCCGATCGTTCATGATGCGGCTGTGTGTGTGTGTGTGTGTGTGTGTGTGTGTGTGTGTGTGTGTGTGTGTGTGTGTGTGTGTGTGTACATCGACTCCCGATTTGTGTTCGTGCGCGCTTAGTTACTGTTGTATATCGTTCAGGTCCTCGTGCAAGTGTTATCAGGTTGTGTGTAGTTGGCGTTATTTCCACTGACAACCTGTTTTAAATGTTGTCGGCGTACTGGCTCCGAGAGGTCTGTCGTCTCATCGGTCGACGTGTAAGTGGTTCTCCGAGCGCTTCTGGGCCTATTCAATTACCATCTTGTGGAACTTGGGTCTGTCCTTTCCTGCTGCAGGGATGTCGTTTAGCCAGTGGGTGTGTTTCTCAGCATGGTTGGGACCGAACCAGTATTTCCTCCATCGTGTGTCTGGAAGTGAGTGGGAGACGCACCAGCAGTGCAGTGGTGACGGAGCAGCAGTCGCGGACGGAACAGCTTTCAGTCGGTCGGTTGCTGCGGACCAGGGAAGGTATTTCCGCGCGGTCCAGTCGGTTGGGTCCGCTGCCGGTCCTTGCGCAGTGTCGGAGCGTGTGTAGAGCTGTCCAATGGCTACGAGCTTCGTTGTTCACCGACCCAGGACGTCAGAATTGAGTAGTCGTTTCACGTACCCAAGCTACGTCCTTTCATGTTGTGTGGTTCGTTTCGGTGGTTCACTGCTGGCGAGATTTTGTGTTTGAATTCTCGTTACTGATTGACCGGAAACAAGTCGTTGTGTCGGTCGCTCTGTGGCTGGCCGGTGGTTGGGTTCCGACGTATCAAGTAAAGCTGGGCTCACCACCTGTCTCACCTCATTGAACGACAGCAGACCGACCTCCCTGGGAGCCTTCTGAGTGCCACCGGTGTTTAACTATCTGTTGTCAGGTATTTCAAATTTTAGGCTAATGGTTATTTGTTTGTTTTCTTAAAATTTGGAAAAAATAATTTTTCGATTTATCTTTCAAGCTTAAACATTGCGGCCTTCTGCCTTTAAAGGATTATGTTAATATACTTAAAATTTTGAAGTATAATTGTGGCCCTCAGCCATTTGTATTGTACAGGGTTATTACAAATGATTGAAGCGATTTCACAGCTCTACAATAACTTTATTATTTGAGATATTTTCACAATGCTTTGCACACACATACAAAAACTCAAAAAGTTTTTTTAGGCATTCACAAATGTTCGATATGTGCCCCTTTAGTGATTCGGCAGACATCAAGCCGATAATCAAGTTCCTCCCACACTCGGCGCAGCATGTCGCCATCAATGAGTTCGAAAGCATTGTTGATGCGAGCTCGCAGTTCTGGCACGTTTCTTGGTAGAGGAGGTTTAAACACTGAATCTTTCACATAACCCCACAGAAAGAAATCGCATGGGGTTAAGTCGGGAGAGCGTGGAGGCCATGGCATGAATTGCTGATCCTGATCTCCACCACGACCGATCCATTGGTTTTCCCATCTCCTGTTCAAGAAATGCCGAACATCATGATGGAAGTGCGGTGGAGCACCATCCTGTTGAAAGATGAAGTCGGCGCTGTCGGTCTCCAGTTGTGGCATGAGCCAATTTTCCAGCATGTTCAGATACACGTGTCCTGTAACGTTTTTTTCGCAGAAGAAAAAGGGGCCGTAAACTTTAAACCGTGAGACTGCACAAAACACGTTAACTTTTGGTGAATTGCGAATATGCTGCACGAATGCGTGAGGATTCTCTACCACCCAGATTCGCATATTGTGTCTGTTCACTTCACCATTAAGAAAAAATGTTGCTTCATCACTGAAAACATGTTTCGCACTGAACGCATCCTCTTCCATGAGCTGTTGCAACCGCGCCGAAAATTCAAAGTATTTGACTTTGTCATCGGGTGTCAGGGCTTGCAGCAATTGTAAACGGTAAGGCTTCTGCTTTAGCCTTTTCCGTAAGATTTTCCAAACCGTCGGCTGTGGTACGTTTAGCTCCCTGCTTGCTTTATTAGTCGACTTCCACGGGCTACGCGTGAAACTTGCCCGCACGCGTTCAACCGTTTCTTCGCTCACTGCCCATACAGAGGCATCCAGAAGCTTCAAACTGCACATACCATCGCCGAATGGTGTTAGCAGTTGGTGGATCTTTGTTGAACTTCGTCCTGAAGTGTCGTTGCACTGTTATGAGTGACTGATGTGAGTGCATTTCAAGCACGACATACGCTTTCTCGGCTCCTGTCGCCATTTTGTCTCACTGTGCCCTCGAGCGCTATGGCGGCAGAAACCTGAAGTGCGGCTTCAGCTGAACAAAACTTTATGAGTTTTTCTACGTATCTGTTGTGTGTCGCGACCATATGTCAATGAATGGAGCTACAGTGAATTTATGAGATCGCTTCAACCATTTGTAATAGCCCTGTACTTAACATATGTTGCTATTTTAAATTTATTTTATTGCCATCTTAATTAGATTTTTATCTTCTTAAGATTTCTTGTTGGAGGTCTTCAGCCGTGAAAGAGTTGATAAATTACAATAAATGACAATTAGAAGCAGAAAATGACTTCAAACCTTGGCCCATTCCGCAATCCTATTACCTGTTCTGCCCAGCATGTTTAGCAAGCGTTTCAATGGCGTTGAAATAAGAAAGGCAGTTTCACAAAGAAGAGGAGAAACTCCTATATGCGGTAATAGTAACAACGACATGTAATGAACACTTACTTTTTCGCTTCTTCAGCGATGGAGAGGCAAATGAGAATTTCAGCTGCTGTTCATTCTTCATAGTTCTTTTCCTTACGAAGACAAACTGTATCTGAGACTGGTGGGCTACAGCATTTGCTTTATATTCTCTACATCACGACTGCGTAAGCAGAAACAAAACAGTCAATTAAATTATTGACTTCAGTAGTGTTTCTGGTTCGACTGCAAGTTAGGCATTTGCTTTCGAAGCAGTTCTCGTATGCACCTGTAACCAGAAGTGGAATGCTCTGGGGTTTTCCAAGTAAACACTTCTTTGCTTGCTGTTTGGTCCAGCCATGAATGACAGAGCATGTGGGCCCAGCAGTGGCACGTGACAAGAAGTGGCCACTTCAGATAGAGAGAGTAAGCGTCTCAACAGGAATTTCACAGGTACTATTACACAACCGGCTCTGTGTACATGGTAATACGTGTGCCAGGTGACGGGATGGCAGCTGACAGAGGTCTTGTGACCGAGTGCGTGTAGTTAGGCCTCTCTCCCAACCTGCAGGCGTGGGAACACAGGAAGAGGCCGGCACTTCTGTTCTGTGGTCGGTGCGAAGATTAGTTGAGAGAATTTTAAAAGTGTAATTAGGTGCGGTAAGTTATGAAGACGTCGATTTCGTGACAGTATTCCTTATGCACTCGGAAAAAAGCGATCCGTTTCATTACTTATTTTTGATGTATTTTACAAGACCTGCATCTTCCGAAACAGCAGCTAATTTTTAGCTGCTCCTGTCAAATAAAAGAGAGATCCAAGCCCCGCGAATTGAATTTTATAAATAAACGGTGTATGATTTGCTGCGTAATTGACATTTATTTGAATTTCCTATTGTGAGATCCTTCTCCTCTAACACAGTCTGAATCCATTTTCCATCAATTTCCAGCTGAAGGAGGAGAGTGTGAGGGCTGGGGTATTTGCCAGAGGTGGAGGGCTTAATTAGTTAATCGATTTAATTAATTAATTAATCAAATTGATACGGTGGGAGGAGCTATTCGAATAACTCAGACTTGAAAGTGTGCTTTTATCGGGGAGGGAAAACGGGTAGGGTTGGAGGTTTCCAGAGGGGCGAGTGGGACGGAAGGTGGAGGGGGAGAGGTGGACAGGTTCCTCAGAAGGACAGATTATCCCCAGGGGGACGTAAATCAATCATCAGTGGCATAAACCACTTAGCAGAACAACATTTTGAGGTAATAAATCAACCAGATGTCACTTTATAATCAATTTGCATACCAAATGGATATCAAAAGTGGGGTAGAATTGCTGTTGCCCTACTTCTGTTGTATCACAATCATTTTGTCTAAATATGGACTGCACCTACTATTTCTATAAACGAGCAGTCGTAAGTTTTTTCGATATCACTCATAGCTGTGTGTACACAACCATCCTAGGCTTGCATTACCATTTGATGTTAATATCACAATGCATTCCACTATAAGGTTCAGCACTGACGTTTTTGACAGAAACACACACTGTTGGCCAAAGAGTTAGAGAGAAGGGATGCAGGGGCAGCTCCGATGTTGCTTACACAGGTTGTGCCGAATCTATTCATCCAAATTAATACAGGAGGCAGAGAACATAAAAACAACAAATATATTTCGATAAGGAAGATACGGTCTCTGAGGTCAACTTGTAATGTTAGGTAACATTTTGGTAACAGTGATGATGTAAGGTGTTGTGTCAGTGTCAATGAGTGAGAATAGGTGCTGACGTTCAAAACTCCTTTGCGTACAGATGCTTGACTCTCAGGTCTGCTTGGATACACACCGATTAATTCGCGAGCAACACAACCTTATGTTAGCAACGGTGACTTCCTCGTTAACCCACAGGTTCAGTAGCAATCATTACTGCTTGAACATGGAGTGGCTTATGTTGTGGCTGGTAGGACAGCCAACACCGTGTTACTAGAGGAAGCCGAAAGGCACGCGTTTTAGCTCACGCAGGCTGGCGTGAGGTCTGGAACAGCACTAGGAAATTAGAATTTAGAAAAAAACGGACGTAGCTGGTGGAATACTTAACTTTAATCCATTAATGGTGAACGTCGCTCTTGACGGTACATGATTCAGTATCAATAGTTACTGGTAATGGCGCCTTTCTAGGTTGTAGCAAATGACGTAGCTGAAGGCTATGCTAACTATGGTCTCGCCAAATGAGAGCGTATTTTGTCAGTGAACCATTGCTAGCAAAGTCGGTTGTACAATTGGGGCGAGTGCTAGGAAGTCTCTCTAGACCTGCCGTGTGGCGGCGCTCGGTCTGCAATCACTGGTAGTCGCGACACGCGGGTCCGACGTATGCTAACGGACCGCGGCCGATTTAAAGGCTACCACCTAGCAAGTGTGGTGTCTGGCGGTGACACCACAGCTTACGTATGCCGAAATGACTGACAGGTATCTCCTATTCGGGTTTGTGGATTGAAATGCGTGATCTGTAGTGAGAGAGTATTGACAGCACTTCTCCAACCGACGGGCTTGACAGCATCAGATATTCAGACGTCTGCATCAACTGCTACGTGAAACAGGCTCTTCCCATGCACATACACATGAGACAGGTTGGAATCGAACAGCGCGTACTCCCAAAACGGAGAAATAGATTTTGTCACATTCCGAGACTTTGTTTATTCGTGAAGTCTGTTTTAACGTCCACAATTCGTATCTTTGGGCTCATGTGACTGCACGAGGTTCTCGACCTCCTGCTCATCAACAGGGATTCCGTGTTAATCTATGGGCCGTCATTTGCTGATGGGTTGATTTACCCTTAGGATCTTGTATTCCGCATCAACAGACGGACAACCTGTGCTGACAGATGTACTTCCAGCAGATTCTCGGGCAGGTCATAGATTTTCTCTGTTCGGGACTGTTTGTTGTGATGCCCTTACATTCGTATCATCATAATTGACATTGCTCCTGGGATTGCTGAATTGACACGACCCGAAAGATAATATATAGAAATAAAGTACATCCGGTATGAGGGGGTCTGGGCTCATTTCTGTACTGCTATGAAGAATCTTCTAGGAGCCACCATAGGGAATTAATGGATGATCCGAAGTGACTCTGTGGTCTGGCCACCCAGGCAACCTGACATCACCTATTAGGATGTGTTCCCTGGGGGCATATGAAGCAGCTGATGTATGAATCCATTGTTCCATTGTGGAACCAGAAGAAGACGTCGTAGCTAGAGCGGCCGTCGTTGCTGGAAGCACTGCGGATGTGCCAGGAATCTTCGAACGGAAACGACAGTAGATGGTCTGACAATGTAGAACATGCATACAGGTATCTGGTCACGCACTTGATTTGTATCGGAACACCCTGTAAATTGCCTCCGTTCCGACAGCAGGTGACCGTGAAACAACGATCGCTTCTAGAACGCCAGTGCCCTTGCTTCTGTCCTCAAAAAGTACCAGTTCTGTGTACTGAATTATTAATAAATTCGCCAATTTGAATCATTTTGCTTCTATAACCTCCCTGTTACGTATATATACAATACCGTAGGTAGATGTATACCACCGTCAGAGATATCAGAACGATTTTTGCATACATCTTTCAACTCGGTCGTTTCTGGGCCACATCCCCTTACCTCAAATTGATAGTCCGCCCGGTAGCTGAGTGGTCAGCGTGACAGACTGTCAATCCTAAGGGCCCGGGTTCGATTCCCGGCTGGGTCGGAGATTTTCTCCGCTCAGGGACTGGGTGTTGTGTTGTCCTAATCATCATCATTTCATCCCCATCGACCTGCAGGTCGCCGAAGTGGCGTCAAATCGAAAGACCTGCACCAGGCGAACGGTCTACCCGACGGGAGGCCCTAGCCACACGACATTTCCATTTTTTTACCTCAAATTGATACATTTACTTCTGCCTATGGTCTCTGAAAGTTTTTGACAGCATCACGGAAACATCGTCAATATCGAGCTGTCATTACTGTTGTAAGACTCATGCAAGAAATCAAGCGAACGTGAAACTAATCATCTAGGATGTAAAGCGACCACGTTATAAAGATAACGAAAGTTTCCCGGTAGATTTGCACAATTCAGTTGTTTTGAGAATTAATTTCCACATGTTTTATACACAGTCATTTTTCTGCGGCTAGTTATCGATTGCTACCAATTGCGAGATAACATTCCATAGATGTTCGGGCTCACATGTGGTTCCTCTTTGTCGAAATGTTTTGGCTCAAACACGCCTGGGGCTGAACCGCACGTGTCGCATTACACGCCCTAAATTAGAATCTTCTGACCTTCTGGATAAAATATCTGGCTTATGGCAACTTTGCGAAATACAAAGTTAACGTAACACATAGCAACAGTAATAATAATTTCGGGAACTGAATTAACGACTCATAAATAATGTAGGCCACACAGTTGCGATTTGGTTAGAATAATGTTTATTCAGAAAGCAAACTAATAGCGGAAGTGGTGGTATTCGGAGTTACTGTTACACTCGAGCTCATATTAATTAGAAATAATTCGAACATTTACAATCTAATCGCGAAATACAAGTTATCTACACGAAAAGTTCACCCCAGGCCCGGTGCTGCTCACCGCTCAGAGAGCAAGCCCCGCGATACCACAAAACGTGAAATTTTTAATGTCGTTTTACCTCCTAGCTGCCTAAAGACCGACCGCAGGCTTACGCGTCTGGAACCGAACTGTACCCTTTGGGTTCGCAAGTTAGAATCCTGCCTCGGGCATGGATGTGTGTAATGTCCTTAGGTTGGTTATATCTAAGTAGCTCTAAGTTCTAGGGGACTGATGACCTCAGATGTTATGTCCCATGGTGCTCAGAGCCATTTGGTAGTCTTTATTTTGCAGTCTGATTGCGCAGTCGGGTGTTTGGGGCACTTCGGAGTAGTTAGGGTAGTTTGGCTGGGTACACGTGGAGCTCACTTTCCGTACAACTTTTTTATTCATTCACAAAGATTTATGATTCATGGGTTATTATTTTTTTTCGTTCATATTCCTAAATTTAAAGTAGAAACTTCACTGAATGTTTCATGATTTTAGAGCATGTCTTCCTTATAGAGGTAGGGTGTTCATGCCTTTGTGAAGAACATAGGTTTCAATGCGTGGTGCAGTACTTGCTTGCTGTGAATTCATCCGAATGGTAGAACATTTAAATTCGTCACAATCCCTACAAACTAGCTTAATTCCATCTTTTTCGCTAATTATAGATTTTTCCTTGTCTCATTTTCTCACACGTTGAAAAATTGTGTACCATGTGTTTCTGAGTTGTAAAGCTGTGCTGCGCTACTGTGGCTTAACTACATAGTGGTGATAAACATGTAGCTTTTGCATTCAGATAGTTGGCAAAACAATTAATTGCTTTGTCACCACTCTGTTACTCAGACGAGCTTACACCATTTTGGTCTTCGCATTTATTCCAAAATTTCTAAATGTAGTCTCAACTTCTAACCGTCAGCAGTGAGCATAATATTGTAGGAGTTTTACTAGGATCAGATAATGTGGCATTTTTTTATTTAGTCGTGTCCAGAACATAACATACATATATAGTCGATAGACAGCAATTTACAAACAATATAAGTACATCACTAAATTCCATATGTTATCAATTTACTAACAATGTAAGTACATGATTAAATTCCATGTGACATACAAAATTCCGTTTTTGAACTGCTGTACCATTGGCGATAACCAGATCGTGCATCGGGCATGGGTGTGGGAGGTTTCCACAGTTGTGCAGTCTGTTGAGGGCCTTCCATGTTTTATATGGGAGGTGATATCCAATAGCAAGCTCTTCTTTAGGTCTGTTCCAGTACCTCTCTGATGGTGAGTTACGCCAAAACTGTATTTGACGATTTGCAGGCGACGTTAAATGTGGTTCTGTAGAACGGAGGAAACTCTTTTTTGATCTTAATCTTGGATGTACGTATTCACATCCGAACAAGGGGTTAATTCAATCAGTCTCCTGTTTCCACTTCTCTTTTTCCGCTGTTGTTCTTCTTCCGATATGTGGAGGTGCTATGCCCATGAGATATTTTATTAATAGGAATTTCCCACAAGCAGGCAGTGACAATGCGTCCCTTTTTCATTAAGGGCATTGCCCACTTTCTTGGCATGGTTGGAGATCTGCCACACTTGTGCTGCATATTCAGCAGCGGAGAAGCATTTGGACAATGCAGATGTGCTAAGAACATGTGGTTGTGAGCCCCAATTGTTATCTGTCAGTTTCCGAATGATGTTCCCAGAAGATACTTTCATTTCTGTGTCCTTGCAGCGGACTTTGAAGGTGAGGGAACGGTCTAGCTTTTCTCTCAGGCATTTTGGGGTATCGCAGTTGGTCAGTTTTTGTCCTCTCCAGGTTATGTTTAGGTTTCTTCTAGGCTCTCTGATACGTAAATGGAAAGCACACACTTGTGTTTTAGAGGGATTTGGTCTCAGGTTATTGTGATCTTAATAGGCAGACAGTGTTTGAAGACCTGTAGTTAGTTTTTCTTCCACCTCCTCAAAGGTTCTTCCTTGGGCAGCAACTGCTGTACCATCTGCATAGATAATAGATATAGTGACAGGTCCATTTGGTTGTTCATTGTTATAGATATTATAGAACAATGGGGCTAACACATTGGTGAATGCCTTTATTCTGTATCCTCGTTCGACTTCTTTTGATTTGTAGAGTAACAAAGAAGCGTCTATTTTGTAATAGACATTTCATAAATCGCGTCAGATGATAGTGTTTCGTAACAGCATAGGTCTTTTCTAATAATTTCTTATGGTTAATGGTGTAAGAGGTGGCATTGAGATCGACGAATGCAACAGCAGTTATCTGTTTGCATTCGTATCCATCTTCTATATATTGTGTCAAATTCAAAATCTGTCCACAACAAGACTTCCTTGGACGAAAGCCTGCCTGTTCTCTTATCAGTGTTTGGCCAATGTGTACTAAGATGCGATTAAGTATAATTTTTTCTAGGACTTTATAAAGATGACACAGAAGTGACACAGAAGTCGGAAGTTTTTAGCTTCTGTGGGTTGTTTTCCAGGTTTCACCTGAGCGACCGTTTTGGTTTTGCTCCAAATCTTTGGTATTTGCAGTCTTGAGACAAATATGTTCATCATGTCTAGAATCAACTTCTTAGTCGTTGGCCCAAACAGTTTTACTTGTACCGTTCTTAGGTTATCTAAGCCAACAGATTTGTTATGCTTCATTGCGTGTATTGCGGTTTCTAATTCTCCCAGAATGAAAGGTGTGCCAATATAGTCGTTCTCTTCAGGAAATCCTTTATGTCTTTGGCTTACATATCTTTTCTTTATTTTTCCATTCAACGATAACTAGTGAGCTGTCTGAATAATCGTAACCTAAGAAATAACTGTGTGAGCGGTCAATGGGTAATTGTTGAGGTTCTTCAGCTGTTGCCATGCCTTTCTGTTATTTTGTTTCATATCAAGTTCTATCATAAGACTGCACCATTTTCCTTTTCTTGTAGCTGATGTGGCTGACATAATATCTTATCCTGTTTATTTCATCGGAAAAATGATCTTCTCCGAAAAGGCGTTCATATTTGTCCAAAATGATATTTGTACCTTTATTCAGTCCTAGTATTTAAGCTGTTCTACATCCCCGAGGAATTTGCCTACGGAAGATAGTTTTAACTAAATTTATAAAAGATTCATAATATCCTGGGGAAGGGTCAAGGGCGAGAGTTTTGGAGGCAAGTTCCTCAGCAAATTTATCACATTGCGCTTGTCTAAAATTAAAACGTCTTTTGAAAGGTACATATTTAGGTTCAACGGCTGCTGCTACTTTACAGATAATTGCTCGATGTTGTGTTTTAGGGATTGGATCTCCCAACTCTTTCTTCACTTCAAGGGCAATATTTCCACTGACAAAGATATTATTAGGATTATATCCAAGCTTCCAACTTCCACTGCTGAAAGAGTATGGTAATTTTGGATCATGTATGAGCTGTAGACCCATGCATTGTACCCAGTTTTCAAGGTTTTCTCCACAATGATCTGTTTCTCTGAAGCCTGATGATACAGTATGGCAGTTAAAATCTCCCATCACTATCCTTATTGCGTGTAAGTGAAAAGTATCTGGTTCTCTGAAGCTAAATTCATTACTTGGGGGTTTGTACGTGTATGTTATTGTGCAAGAGTTCGTTGTTGCTGTCAGAGTTTCTGAATGTATCCGTCGCTACGTCGGCAGACGTGATGTTCAAACCCGTTTTAGCAAATATTGCCTGCCATATTGTGTGCTGCGTCTCGCAAAGTTTAATGTCATTTGGACCTCTATCAGTTTCCTGTATGAGGGCGAGGTCACAGTCATTTGTTTTAAACATAGTAACTAACAATATTTGTTTGTCTATTGATATTCCATCTATATTGATGGAAATTACTGTAAGGTCCAGTTTTGAAGAAAACCTATTAGATGTAGTGTTTTGGTGATGGAAAGATTTACCGCTGAAATGTTTTCCAACGTTGCCCAGGGTACACCTAGTCGTTTGGTTTTTCTTGACATTAAAAGAACGACCCGCGGGGAGGCTCTTTCCGTTTACCCCAATGTGCCATCCATTTATGGCCAGTGGGGAACGTTAGTCACACGTGGAACAATTAACAAGCTTGGTGTGCTATTCTGGAGGTGTTGACTATGTTACTATTCTTGATGCTGAAGTTATCTTACGTTAGAAGTTTTAAACTAGTTAATTTACTTTAAGAACACACCTCGGTGAACAGCGATCACGTTTATGCTCATTAATTCTGTGTACTTACAATTCTTGAGACTAAAATTTCCTTCTTGTGCTGCATTATCCACTCATTACACAAAATATTACTTGATACATATACAGTTTCTTGCCCGTAGTTCTTGTATTTTTATGTCAATACGTGGAAATGTGTCATGAAGTAAAGTCTGTGGCTAGACTTGTTGCAGTCATAAGAGTGTACTAACACATTTATTTCCTTTCTTCTTGTGCTTAAATTAGAGTTAGACTTTATCCTATGTCATACTGTAACGGGAATTTACATTAGCTTGATTTGTTTTGTGTATTTACAGGATATGTAGCCGCTATTGAGATTTATCCTTGCTTGACGAGCAGTCTTTATGAATGATTAGTAACATAGTAACTTTTTGGAATAGAAATGCGCTTGGGAATCTTCTTAGATTTATTTCATAAAAGGTATATGGAACACTGACCTTTTTTTTTTTTTAGGGAACCTTCACTCTGTTAGACAGTGCATATGTCTGAGTCACGTTTTCTAAACATATGATATTAATGACATCTCATTGTTAAAAGAATTTGCGTCCTTTTTATCATATGTGTCAATGAGTAGCTAATTTTCTGTTGGAAGGTTTACTGCCATTTTCTTTGTTGGTACCTAAGTGCGAGTTTTCTTCATAATTCCTGAGATGTGCAATATTTCTGTGAAATACATGTATCTGATTGTCTGGGCTGTAGGGTTTAGTGTTTTAAAATTGGTCTGTTAGAATTATGTTTGTGCAATGGATTATTCTTGCGGATTTGCTATTTATACTTTTCCATTTAATGACCATAGGATTTTTAATGGGATTTATAACTGAGGATCAATTGGCCTAACGCAACAATTAATTTAATTACACTAAAAATTTTGAAACGTATTTCCTTTACAATTCGATGATCATACAGTGTTGTAGAGCGATATGGTAACAGAGAGTGAGAATTTAAAATGTCTTCCACCTCCCCTCCCCCCCCCCCCCCCCTATATGGTGAATTTGATTACTATGTTGAATTTGAGTATGATGATCTATATCGTTGAGGGTAGAATCATTTTTATATAGCTTAAGGGTGCTAAATACATTGAAACACACAGATCTCATGTTTTTATTAAATTTATTTATTCATGAATAATGTATCTCAGGCACTGCAATAAATATTCGTGTCATATAGAGATATGAGGTACTGTTGACCATTTACTAATGAGAATTGAGATATTCTGGAGTTTGATAATGTTTCTATGTTGATTGTGATCAATATTGAGCCTGTCTTGATTGATTACACCGGTCCACAAATCCATCACACTTTATATTAACATAAACGAAAGTAGCGGTGGTTTATAGGTTTCGATGCTCTGAACACGAATTTCAAGCTAAAAGTTGTCTCCTAGCTCAGCTTCCTACATGCAGAGGCCTTGGGGCAAGGGTCCCTCTAGCATATGTAAGTTAGTTGGCCTCTTCCAATACAATTTTGCAGCACTCCATTACATCATGACACCAGTCACGTTAGTTTGGTTGTACGTAAAAACCAGACGCGATTTTAACTGTCCTTTGTCACCGCTGCATCCTCTTGTGCTCCGTTAGTTCACTTGTTACCAGATCAAGCATAGTGGCGGTTTTCTAAGAATGTATGTGAACTGACGTGCTGAAATTAATGGACTGAGTTGCTGTACGCTTTCACAAAATTGTCCTGTAGCTACAGTAACAAAGCTGGTAACTTTTTTTACACCTGTACAAACTTTCTTTGTAGTTAAGCAAACCGAGCAATGACAAAAGCAGTGAAATAAGCATCGCCTTCTATTTCGGGTATGAGTTGGAGACCAAGATAAATCGTGGTCTCCACATGTGTGGCACATTTTATATTAATCTACACTGAGTGTTTGGATGCATGGTAACAACGCTTCCATGAAGTTTGGCGTGTCAGGTATTTGGCGTAAACTCTCAAATCGTGAATCGTATTGCTACTTTTGGGTGGTACCTGTCTTGAGGAAAAGAGTCAGTACCAAGAGAAAGAGGATTTTCTGTTCCATGACATCCCATGTGTCATTTGACACTTGGCCCACAAATACCACCACCAAGCATAGACACACAAAGCCGAAAAAATGCAATCATCATCCAGTGACACTGACCCTACGTTTACACTAACATCGTCATGTGGAGAACCACACAAAATCATATAGTGCGAACTCAGTGATCTGATTAGGGATTTAGAACTTCCACTGTGTAAAGCCGCATTCTTGGCCTCATGACTGCAATAATGGAATCTCCTTGCTGACACTGTACATGCGTCTGTGTTTTGGGAGAGACAGAATAAATCTGAGTATCATTTTAGTACTTAGGGCGACATTGCACGGTGCAGCGACACTGGTGGTTTTCTTAAGACCTCAGCATTACATACAAACCAGACGAGTGGAGACTCTTTATCGATGACTCAGTAACAATCCTGAAGGCATTAACGTATCACAAGAGTAATGAAAGGCCATCCATCCCTGTCACATTTACTGTCGTAGATAAACAAAGGTGTACCGTACTGAAATCCGCAATAAAGTGTCTTAATTACTGGCTGTAAACTGTCTTAATGGCTGGTTTGTAAAGATTTCAAATTTAATGCGTTATTGGTTTTGCAAGGAGGTTACACTTGTTACGGCTGCTACCTGTGCGAGTGGGATAGCCGGGAAACAGAAATAACTACGCACAAAGAGAATAGCCTCAACGAACAGCTCTGGTGCCTGAATAAAAGGTATTGTCAAGAATTAATCACAACATAATTATTCTCCTACTATTGCACACTAAGCGGGAGTCATGGCAGCATTTGTAAGGTCTGTGTAAGAATTTCAGTATTTGTATAAGAAGTTCCCAGGACTCAGGTGGGAGAAGATCACAAACTGCATATTCAATGGTCCAAACATACTCCAGCTGAGTGGAGACACTCTTTTCTGTGTCCACTCTACCTCCTGATTAGCGGCATGTGTGGCACTGTTTTCGTGACAAGATAGCATTGTTGTCGGGAAACAGGAGAGCCGAAAATTACAGGGACCTTATGGACGAATTCATTCGTGCTTATAAGGTCACTGCCTGCAACATGACCCTGAAGACGAAATTTCTTTACTCCCATATACATGTGTTCCCAGGAAACTCTGAGAATTGGGTGATGTGGACGGTGAGCAACCCCTCCAGTAAATCTCACTCAAGTAGCAGCGGCACACAGGTGGGATGCTACAGAGATAGGCTTTACACACACACGAAGAAGGTAAAAAAAAAAAAAACGTGAATACTGCGATGGATCCCAACCACTCTTGCAACGGTACACAGGCTCACCACGTATCTTCTCAGTCCACAACTATAAAATTTTTATAGGCACAGGCTCATCACCTGTAATAAATAAACACACATATGGTGCAATTTAGATGCACTCCTCAGCACATGTGGCTCACTGCACGCAGACAACACAAAATGTTGATAACTTCTGTATCTATAAGTAGCAACACCAAAACTAGACAAAAGTTTTCATCACCTCATAAGCACCATTTAATACACATACGACAAATGGGTTCATAAACAGAAGTTACAAGTAACGTGCCACAAACAAGAGAAGATGTTCCAGAAAAATGTGAAGAAAATGTGAAAGCGCAGAAAAATGGCCATGGAAAGGACATGAAAATAACATCTCACAGATATAAGGCAGTTCCATTAACATAACAATCTATTCATATACATAAAAATGTACAAAAATTACAAGGTACTAGGCAGCTCAACTGGAAGGAACGATCGTTATCAAATCATCATTAACAATAATAACAAATGGAAACATTAGTTCTACCACTATAAAACATAAAATTTTGTGAACAGACTAACATTTGGATTCACCAAACCACATTTGCACCTCAGTACGAAGGAAGCAAATCCTCCAAATTTACAGGATTTCAGTCATAGCTTGGTTGGTTACATACATCGATTATACCACTGGATAATATTTAAAGAATACAGTTTAAAAAAGGCAACTTAAAGGATTTCACTTACTGTTTCATCAGTCAATGCCTCATTTTCAGAAGTTACCTATACCTCACCAAAACTACGGAAGGAGGGAAATGTTTTCGTATTTATTTTCCATATTCCATCTCTTTAATCAACGTTTTACTTCCAATAATTTCCGATATAAGTGGCTCTATCGCGACTGCTCTTCAATCGTCATCAGAACTCTTTGTGTATCTACACATTACAAAATGTACTAAAACATCTCATATTCTGTAAAATATATTAACATTAGTATTCGTTCAGATTTATCATGATAGAATCCTAATGTGTGCTACATTACAAAGAAGGATGCTGTGTCCAATCAACCAACCGTAGTCGTCTTACATTCTTTTAAATAACAAATGGCTTCATTGCCTTTGATACCAGGAAAATACCTTAAAAAACCACAAAATTGGATTTGGTTCTATCCCTTTAAGCACCAGACAGCGATTTGCATCTCTAATCATCAATATTGTAATAGGATGACCAGAGCGGGTGATGTGGTTGGGGTTGTAGGGCGTGGCTGGGTAGAAGAAGGTGGCTGTTTTTAGCGATCTTCCTCTTTACTGTTGGTTCTTCCAATACATTTTCCGGTAGCTCAGCCCCACCGCTCGTGTTGTGCTGGAGACATGCCGATGTGCGCAGCCTGGGGAACCCGACGCCGTGCTCGGTCAGCGGCTGCGCAGGCAGTAGGAGGTTAGCAGCATGATGCCCGGCCTAGAGCGCCTCCTGCAGTTGGTGTGGCTCTTGACGATGCCAGGAGTCGCCGGTGCAGCAGCGGGCAACACCCTCCGCCGGCTGGTCCTGAGGGACAGCGTCACTGATGATGACGACGTAATAGCGACCGAACGCCCAATCCATCCAACCGAATGCCGACTCCCACCTCTTATGCCCTTAAGTAGTGCAGACCGCTGCTGAATCCGCCGGTTACGCAGCGCCGTCTTTATTAGAACGTTCTTGATATGATGCCTAGCGCAACCGCGCCACACGCGGCTAGCGTCTGTGCACTTTTGCTAATGCTGCTTTCTGGCTGTTGATGGCTGCGGCGCACGTACACACATACCGACGCTTGTTGCAAAACTGTGTCACCTGCATAACGCTCCGGCGAGCCTTAGTCCGCCGTCTGCCATGAGGCTGGCGAATCGCGCACTGAAACACACTACATCACAATGTCGCCCATATTTCCTAAAAATAGCCCCTTGTTTTCTACAATTCCCCCCTCGTACGGAAAGAATTCGTCCCTGAATTCAACCAAAACGTCAAAACAACTACAGTTCACTTCAGAAACACCATAAAAGGCGATTGATTCACTATTTACACTGTGTTCTTTCACTTCTATCCTCAGTCCATTGTGCATAAAAACTACTCAGTGTTCTGCTGCAGTGCCTCACAACTGTTCAGTGATTCTGTTTGGACCCTTAGGTTAAAGGCTGGAAGGGGCAGGATTTGGGCTACCTTCCTCTTGAGCCGATAGTACACTAATCCTACGACAAAGGTAAAAGTACAGGTGGCGGTGGTTGATGATCCAATACCTAGTAAGTGTTGCTTATGCTTTTTACGGTACTCATGCACTCATTGAAAAAGGATGTTCCATAGTCATACGTCCATCCTGAGCTGCTAGCATCCGGTCCAAAGAGGCGAGCGAAGTCGGATCTAATATGCTATTCAAAAGAGTAAGATTTTCTTCCGTGTCGAATTGCTCTGGTTAGTCGGGTACATAGATCAATGTGTGTGTTATGTTCATGATTGTAGGTCCAGTAATAATTGCTGGTAAACGGAATAGGCCCTGGAATGTCGTCAGTAGCTCCAGGGATGCAGGCAATTCCGATTATACTTTCCATAATCCTTCCTGAAGTTGTTCCGAAGGTAACAGTGCCGGGGTTAGGTGCCTGTGCATTGCGTGCAACAGAGCCTCCTGTAGTTCCGTGGCTTCTATTTGTGCTTCTGTAATACTATCAGCAAGAAAACGGAGCAGTTTAGTGATTGTCAGCTGTAAATCGATGTTATCCAACCGGTACTTGATTATACCCAAGTCGTGATTCGTTGTGTCGGCTGTGGCCTTAGTGTGGAACATCAAGGTCGCGGCCAAAGCTCGCAATTGGCGTGTATTATTAACTACATCTTTCTCCATAATCTTTAATTCGGTTGTGTGAAGATCTAGCATTCCCTGGTTGCTGTTCACGTTATCTTGTACCTGCTGTAGCGTTTCATTAATACTTTTAATATCTTATGCATCAGCGGTCTAAAAACAGTTTTTAGAATACGGCCACTTGCATCTAACCATCCTCTTTTCCTACGGACGTGCGGGATTAGTCCTGCAGTTCACCGCAACTGAGCTTGTAAGCGTGCATAAGCTGATCGTAGTTGCTGATATTCCCCCTGTGTGTCATTAAACCTCGACTGATTAGCCACCATAGAATGAAGTTCATTAAATGTATCCTCTAATTTACAGGGTTCGTCTTCAACCACCCAAATATTACATTCCACCCGTAAGGTCCATTTCGTCCGCTTGTCGAGAGAACAAAACACCACTTCATATAGGACATACCTTCAAGGCTTCAGCTAAGTTGCAACAGCAAAACAGAATAACTATGCTGAGAGACAGTTCACATCTCTCCTCTTCCCTCTTCAGCGCAACCCATGATGCTGGAACTGCTGGTCTTACCAGAACGTCACGCCTCCCGAGAAACAAAAGAAAAACAACTCACATTAGCTAAGAGCATAATAGCGTGTCTGATCGCTTCCCCAATTAACTTGGTTCTCCTGTTTATCTACTTCTTTCTTATTCTTTCTCTCCACTAAAAGTTACTGCAGACAATAGTAGAATGAAGGAAGTTCCTCAAAGTTCCCTTTGAAAGGCCCAATTCGGCTCACATGCACAGTAGTAGGGCGAGTTGGAAGCTGTAATTTTACATTCACTGGCGATGTCATCTCCATCACCTGGAAAGGACCTTGAAAACGGGATACAAATTTTTTCGTTTTGCCTTTTCGCACATATGGCTTAGTCATCATCACCCATCGTCCTACATGATATTTGGGTACAGCAGCCTTTCTGTTGTGAACTTTGTCTTGTCTCTCTAACGCTTTAGTGTTCACTTTCTTCACCGGCCGCCAGATTGTTTTCAACTTTGTGGATAAATCCTTAACAGCCGAAATATCGGTTCCAGGTGGGGTCTTGAGCAATTCAAACGGAGATTGCATCTTCCGACCAAACAATACTTCATACGGAGACAATCCTGTACTTTCATGCACTTTTGAGTTACACGCCGCGGTTACAAACGCCAACGGTGTACCCCAATTGTTGTGTAGCGAATTTGCATAATAACTTAACATCGTAGCTACTGTATGATGAACTCTATCGGTTCGACCATTAGCCTGCAGGTGTAACGTGTTCGTTCTCAATTTCTTTATATGCAACAACTTGCATAACTGTTTCATCAAATCGGACATAAAGTTTGACCCTTGATCTGTAATTATAGTTTCAGGTGTTCCGAATTTCAATGTACATTGATGTACCATGGCGTGAGCCACTGTTTCGGCTCGCTGGTCCAGAATAGCTGTCATAGACACATAGCGCGAAAAATCATCTATTATTGTTAAAACATAGCGATTACCCGCTGGTGTTTGCAAAAACGGTCCCAAGATGTCTACGCCAAGTAATTGGAGAGGTCTATCCGCTTCCGGTAGTCATTGTTACACAATTTTCTGATGACTCAATTAAGCCTGTTGAGCACATGGAATGCAATTCTTTACGTACTGGTTAACATCTTGCCTATGCGTTGACCACGAATAACTCTGTGCTACCCTCCTTTCCGTTTCCCTTCTACCCGTATGAACAGAAAACATTGAATCATGTACTTGCCTTAAAATTTCGCTTCGCAATTTTTCTTGTACGACTATGCGTCGACCATTCCTTGTTTTACAGTACAATATCCCGTCTTCCACGACGAACTGTCGCTGCGAGGTAAATCGTTGACAATCTGTGTCGGCAGTTTGTGTCTCCACCCATTCGTTCTCATTTATTCCTGCGCATTCCATGGCACATACATTACGACTCAGACTATCCGCGTTTCCATGCGATTTTCCCGGTCGATGAATCACTTCAAAATCGTACTCACTAATACACAAAGACCACTTAGTTAATCTACTCATTGGGTCTTTAAGCCTAACAACCACTTCAATGGTGCATGATCAGTAAGCATCTTGAAACAACGTCCATACAAATAACACCAGAGATAGATTATTCCGAAAATTAATGCCAATAACTCCTTCTCGATTGTTGAGTAATTTTTTTCTGCATTGTTTAGCTGTCTGGAAGCATATGCTATCGTGTGTTCCTGCCCACCTATTTCCTGAGATAATACAATACCCAAAGCAAAATTGCTAGAGTCATAAGATAATATAAAGTGTTTACTAAAATCTGGAAAATCCAAAATCTGGCTAGTTGTTAACAAATTTCTTAGCTTTTGAAAAGCCTCTTCGCATTCTGCTGACCAGTGAAATTTGGCTCCCTTCTTCAACAACTGCGTGAGGGGCCTTGCAATTTCCGCAAATTTTGGAATATACCTCCTCTAAAAATTGGGAGACCTAAATAAGACTGCAACTCTTTTACTTTTGTAGGTGTCGGAAAATTCATTGCCGCCTCTACAAGTTTCGGATCTGTGCGGACACCCTCCTGTCCTATAATATGACCTAAATAACAGACTTCTTGCAACAAAAAATGACATTTTTCCATATGAAGAGTTAACTGCCCTGCTTTCAGACGATTTCGCGCAAACGGCGCACATGTTCTGGCACGTCCTTTGAGAAAATAATTATGTCGTCCAAATATACCATACACTGATTAGAATTCAGCCCTTATAACGCGCTATCTAGTAACCGTTGGAAGGCTGCCTGAGCATTTTTGAGTCCGAAAGGCATTCGCTGATACTGAAAATGACCTGTAGGTGTTGAAAAAGCTGTCTTTGGTTGGTCTTGTGGGGCGACCTCCAACTGGTGGTACCCGTTTCGAACATCCAAGGTCGTGAATGACCGACACTGACCCAAATTATCCAGAGTTTCAGTAATATTAGGCATTGGGTATGCATCCGATACAGTTTTTTGATTCAGGAAACGATAATCACAACAAAAACAATATGCCTTGCCCCCATCAGGTGATTTTTTACCCACTATTACGACAGGAGCGGACCAGGGACTACTACTGGTTTCTATTATCCCATTCCTAAGCTGTTGATTAATAAATTCTTCTATGACAGGCTGTTAACTTTTTGGAACACGAAATGGACGTTTATACACCGGTGCTTCATTCCCAGTGGGGATGTAATGCTGAACTAACGGTGTGGCGGGCAGAACTAAATAACTCTTAATATTCTGTCAAAAGGTTCTCCATGACTTCTCTATCTTGCCCTTCTAAATGTGCGACTTTACCTCTCAGTGCGGACCAGGTGACAGACTCTCCCGGCATTGCGTAATCTGCTGTGAAATCCTTATCCACTTCATCTTCCCCTATTATCTACAGATTCGCTATTACAGTACCTCATGCTAACTGCACCTCTTCAAGGCCAAAGTTATCAATACCGACAGGCACAAACTTTTTTCCTTCTATCTCTCGCACATAGGACACGCTATGGGGCGTAAAACACTTCATTTTATCCAGCAGCTCATTCTCAGACAAAGGTTCAACGACACACAACGAATTTACCAGCACACTGGCTCCAACATCTGCCCAGATTATTTTCCCTATACCCTTCGGTATAGTATCCGGCGAGTTAACCCTAAGGGACCTTGTACGCTGTTTTAGTGGCCCACCCGACGTCTGGGCGGTTGCTTGCGACAGTAATGGTTTTCCGCCGCAGAACATAAGCGAAATTGTATTCCGTCCAGTTCTACTACATGCCGTTCCAGGTTAACTTTTGCGTGATGAGCAACCAGGAAATCAAATCCGAGTATGACATCATAGCTGCTGCCAACAACTGGACCTGGAAGTTCCTCATTTCCACTCGGAAGTTTAACACCGCTGATCTGAGTGACTTTACCTGTCACCAACCCACGCCACTTAACGCCCAGTGTGGTGGTTTTAATCCTACTTTACCGAGTACGTTTCTGCTCGCCACGTATACCTGAGACCAGGTATCCAATAAAAATTTGCACGTTCTGCCCCTCACCAAGCCCGTCAGAAAAAAGTCTGCCACTGATTCTGTACTAGCATTAATCCTTACTGGGGGTGTTGCAGAGTGGACTCACCACCCCTGCCCTGCCCTGTTTAACTGAGGGGGGTGAAGCCCACCTTGCGGTTTCCTATCAAGTTTCTGCCAGGACCCACTGCAACTACGCTCCCGATGACCCCCAACGTCTGCATTTCCTGCACTGCACTTCCTTGCAATCGCGCCTTATGTGTCCCATCGGACCACATCTGAAACATTTTATTTCTACATTAAACACTGCTTTAGCCGTGTGGGATTAGACGAGCAGTCTAAGGCGCTGCCGTCATGGACTGTGTGGCTGGTCCCGGCAGAGGTTCGAGTCCCCCCTCGTGCATGGGTGTGTGTGTTTGTCCTTAGGATAATTTGGGTTAAGTAGTGTGTAAGCTTAGGGACTGATGTCCTTAACAGTTAAGTCCCACAAGACTTCACACACATTCCATTCCAAAACACTGCTTTCCTGTCCCACGTCTTTGTTACTGCTTCAACTTCCTCTAACGCCACAGCAGTTCTGACTGCCTCATTGAGAGTCTTAGGGAATTCCACCCAAATCTTGCGGTAGGTTTCGGGTTGCATTCCCCACAAAAATGCGTCTTGTGCCCTATGCTCAGCTTCCCGCAGAATAGCTTCATTAACCCAATCAGAATCCGTTAGCTCATAGGTATTAACATTAATTTTTCGAATTCAATCTACAAAAGCTTCTATTGATTCCCCATTCCTTTGATACATTCTATTCAATTGTTCCCGATAGTATCTAGATGCATGTCTCCTCTGATACCTTTCCAGCAACCCTTTTTTGAGTACTTCAAATGTCCAAGCATCCCTTAATTCTTCATAGAATGTAACGTATGCCCTGGTATTCCCAGTTATTTTCAACTTATCCACATCCAAAAGTTTTTCTGCACCCCAATTTCCCAATTTAGCGGCCGAGCTGAGGTTCTCAACAAAAAAAAAAAAAAAAAAAAAAAAAAAAAAAAAAAAAAAAAAAAAAAAAAATCATAACATCCTCCCCAGCTTTTCCCGAGAAAGGGGTGACCTAAGACACAGCATTAGTGTCAAGAATTACTGCATTAACAGGAAACCATTCGTTGCTCGCTTCTTTAGACCGAGCAAGCTCTATCTCTAATTCTGACACTCGCTTAAGCAGCTGCTGAATAACCACCTCGGCTGACACAGACTGCTCCATCACTACCAGCAATCGAATCAAGACTACAGTAAGCCCAGAAAGAAGAACAGGAACGGAAGACAGACTATGCTACAGGTTCAGAAAAACCCACAAAACGAAAAATTGGTGCTTATTTGTCATGTTGCAGGAGTTGCTGATCCATTCTTGCCTATCTGAGATGCCACATATCCTCGTCGATTACCAGCCACAATTTCCTCCAAATCCAGGGAGAAGACCAGTACTATCAGCAATTATAACAGGAGTGAGTGATGTGCAGATTGACCGACTGACACCACTTGTAATATGATGACCTGAGCGGGTGACGTGGTCGGGGTTGTAGGGCGTGGCTGGGTAGAAGAAGGTGGCTGTGTTCAGCAATCTTCCTATTTATTGTTGGTTCTTGCAATACATTTTCCGGTAGCTCAGCGCCACCGCTCGTGTCGTGGTGGAGACGTGTTGATGTGTGCAGCCCGGGGAATACGACACCGTGCATGGTCAGTGGCTGCGCAGGTGGTAGGTTAGCAGCACGAGGCCCTGCCTAGCGCGCCTCCTGCAGACGCTGCGGCTCGTGACGACGCCGGGAGTCACCGGTGCAGCAGCGGGCAACGCCTTCCGCTGGCCAGTCCTCGGGAACAGCGTCACTGATAATAACGACGTAACAGCAACCGAACGCCCAATTCGTCGAACCGAATGCCGACGCCCACCTCTTATGCCCTTAAATAGTGCAGACCGCTGCTGAATCCACCGGTTACGTGGCGCTGTGTTTATTAGAACGTTCTCGATGAGTTGGTTAACGCAACCGCACCACACGCGGCCCCCAACTGTGTAATTCTGCTAATGCTGCGTTCTGCCTGTTGATGGCTGCGGCGCACGTACACACGTACCGACGCTCGTTACAAAACTGTGTCACCTGCATAACACGCTGGCCAGCCTTCGTCCGCCATCTGCCATGAGGCTGGCGCATCGCGCACTGAAACACACTATATCACAATTTCGCACCATATTTCCTAAAAATTACCCCTTGTCCTCTACAATATCAATAGACATAGGCACATCGTATTTCCTTCAGTTAATGATAACCGAAAAATCTACATCTCCATAACAAATCTATGTACAGAATTATCTTTTAGACAGCAACTCAACTTAAATTGAGGACTACAGCAAGAGACATCGCCCAGCAAAGCCTTCAATTTGAAGGGAACCAATGGTCATCATTTCATCTCTCACTACTCTTTAAAACAAAATAAAACTCAGAAAATAAAACTGTTTCATCCTCAGTCCTTCTAGGGAATCCATAAATCCACAAAATCAATTCAAATAAACTCACAAGAATTTACTGACATAGCCAGTAACGAAGTAATCACATCATTCTCTTCAAAACATCTTCGTAACGTTTCTACTCACCATATCGATCTGGAGAAACCATTATAAGACAATTAACATCTCTGGAACACATTCTGTTTCACATCTCACTCACAATCATTGATTTCCCTTGCTTTAATTTCAGATGAACATACACACTATCTAACAGATAATCAGACTCTTTGCACCACTCTGACACCAACAACACTGATAGTAAAATATCCATTCTCTCGTAGACAAACGACCAACTCATTAGTAAGAAAACAGCACACAATATAAAGGATAAGATAATGCAATATATCAGATGAGGTAACCTTGTACTTGCTAGGCACATCATACACAGTGTTAGCGTATGCCTCTAACGTTTAAGATAGTAATCTCAGTTCATATTATATTCACATTCTTCCTCGCAGTTTGCTCGCAATGATTCACTAATGGTGGAACAGAGAAACCATCCATCACATCGTATACTTGTGTCATACAAGAGACAACCAGTTGCAAAATCAAAATTCACCTTTCAACATACAAATACAGAAGAATGACTTCATCGAAACAAATGGATAATCATACACTGAAAATACAAAACTGAAAAAAAATTCGAACTATCAATACATCAGATCCTGCCTGCACGCATGCTGCTTCATGTACTGAACTTCACTGCATAGAAACTATCCACTCATGATCACCTGTCATAGCTCAAGACTCACTATAAACAACATCAAAAGATCTTCATCCTGCATAAACTCACTATATCATACAAACTAGAAATTGATCCAATATTATTACATCAAAAATTCATCAAAAAGACATTAAAAAGCAACACAAAGATGGAATTGCCAAAGGCATATAGGTGTATTACTTGATCAGTGAACATAAATAAATGTAAGAAATTATACACATGTAGCAATCACACTCCTAATAATCTGTCATGTGCCAGATCACTCGACACCAGTTCATTACACGTCAAGATTCAGAAGTCACGACCCTAATCCTCAAGAATCGTAAATTCCGTAACACATATTGCCGCTTATACGGAGGAAACTACTTCACATATTACTCTTGCTTTGTCAATAGAGAAAAATCTTATAACCTGATAGGTAAACTTAGAAAGGCTATAGAAACTGCCTTCGACAAAGAATACAGATAAGATGCCTGTCTGTACAAAGAAATTTAACTATCACATAAACAAATGTAAATATAAATTTTATAATTAATAACGGAACGTCAGAAATATGGTACCACCACAACTTCTGACAAGGAACTTTGTACTGGACTCTGTAGATCTTAAATCCACACACCTCACTTTTCGCTACTTGGTTTCCATATCTGTTACTGATGACTTGCAACATGTTGCATTCCCTGTCGAATAATTGATAACCTCTCACTGCAAGCTCACTGACTCTCAAAGACATAAAAATTCCAATTTTCCTGGTGTTAGCACAAAAATTCAACTCAGTGCAGTATAAATAGCAAATCCCCAAGAATAATCCATTGGACAAACAGAATTCTAACAGACCAATATTAAAACACTAAACTCTACAACCCAGTCAATCAGATACATGTATTTCACAGAAATATTGCACATCTCAGGAATTATGAAGAAAACTAGTACTTAAGATACCAGCAAAGAAAACGGCAGTCAACTTTCCAACAGAAAATTCCCTACTCATTGACACATATGAAAAAAAAAGGACGCAAATTCTTTGAATAATGAGATGTCAGTAATATCATATGTTTAGAAAACATGACTCAGACATATGCACTGTCTAACAGAAGGAAGCTTTCCTCAAAAAAAAAGGTCAGTGTTCCATATACCTTTCATCAAATACATCCAAGAAGATTCCCAAGTGCATTTCTAGTCCAGAAAGTTACTGTGTTACTAATCATTCATAAAGACTGCTCGTCAAGCAAGGATAAATCTCAATAGCGGCTACATAACCTATAATACACAAAACGAATCAAGCAAATGTAAATTCCCGTTACAGTGTGACATAGGAAGAAGTCTAAGTCCAACTTAAGCACAAGAAGAAGGCAAATAAATGTGTTAGTACACTCTTATCACAGCAATACGTCTTGCCACAGACTTGACTTCGTGACACATTTCCACGTATTGACATAAAAATACAAGAACTGTGGGCAAGAAACTGTGTATGTATCAAGTAATGTTTTGTGTAATGAGTGGATGATGCAGCACAAGAAGGAACTTCTAGTCTCAACAGTTGTAAAATACACAGAATTAATGAGAATAAACGTGATCGGTATTCACCGAGGTATGTTCTTAAAGTAAAAAATTATCTTTAACTGGTCCAAAACGTCTCACGTAACATAATTTCAGCATCAAGAATAAAAACATAGTCAACACTTCCAGAATAGCACACCAAGCTTCTTAATTGTTCCTGGTGTGATTAACTTTCCTCACTGTCCATGAATGAATGGCACATTGGGGTACACAGAAAGAGTCTCCTCACAGATCATGCAGTTAATGCCACGAAAAACCAAACGATCGAGCGTACCCTGGGCAACGTAGGAATATAAATCTTTCCACAAACAAAACACTATATCTGATAGGTTTTTTTCAAAACTAGACCTTACAGAAATTTCCTTCAAAATAGAAGGAATATCAACAGAGAAAGGAATATTGTTAGCGAATATGTTTAAAACAAAGAACTGTGACCTCCTCCTCCTACAGGAAGCTCATAGAGGTCCAAATGACAGAAGACCAAAGATTAATGGAATGACATTAACCATTGAGAGACCCAGCACACAATATGGCAGCGGAATATTTGCTAAAACAGTTTTGAATATCTACATCTATATCTACGTAGTTACTCTGCTATTCACAATGAAGTGCCTCGCAGAGCGTTCAATGAACAACCTTTAAGTTGTCTCTGTATTGTTCCAATCTAGAACGGCCCGCGGGAAAAATGAGCACTTAAATTTTTCTGTGCGAGCCCTGATTTCTCTTATTTTATCGTGATGATCATTTCTCCCTATGTACGTGGGTGCCAACAGAATGTTTTCGTAATTGGAGGACAAAACTGGTGACTGATATTTCATGAGAACATCCCGTCGCAACGAAAAACGCCTTTGTTTTAATGATTGCCACTCCAATTCACGTATCATGTCTGTGACACTATATTCCATATTTCGCGATGATACAAAACGAGCTGGCCTTCTTTGTACCTTTTTATGTCATCTGTTTGTCCCACCTGATGCGGATCGCACACCACACAGCAATATTCCAGAATAGGGGGTACAAGCGGGGTGTAAGCAGTCTCTTTGGTAGAGCTGTAGCACCTCCTAAGTCTTCTGACATTGAATCACAGTCTTTGGTTTGCTCTACCCACGATATTATGTATGTGATCGTTCCAATATAGGTTATTTGTTATTGTAATCCGTAAATATTTAGTTGAATTTACAGCCATCACGTTTGTGTGACTTATCGCGTAATCGAAGTTTAGCTGATTTCTTTTAGTACTCATGTGAATAATTTCACACTTTTCCTTATTCAGGGTCAATTGCCACTTGTCGCCCTATACATATATCTTATCTAAATCATTTTTCTAGTCGTTTTGATCATCTGATGACTTTACAAGGTGGTGAATGACAGCATCATTTGCAAACAATCTAAGACAGCTACTCAGATTGTCTCCAATGTCGTTAATATGGATCAGGAACAATTGAGGGCCTATAACACTTTCTTTGGGAACTCCGGATATAACTTTGGTTTCCTAGATTACTTTCCGTCTATTACTACGAACTGTGACTTTTCTGACAGGAAATCACGAATCCAGTCGCACAACAGAGGCTATACTCCGTAGGCACGCAGTTTGGTTAGAAGACGCTTGTGAGGAACGGTGTCGAAAGCCTTCTGGAAATCTAAAAATATGGAATCAATTTGACAGCCCCTGTCGATAGCACTTATTACTTCATGGGTATAAATGGCTAGTTGTGTTTCACAAGAACCATATATTCTGAAACCGTGCTGACTATGTATTAATAAATCTTCATAATGTTCGAATGCAGTATATATTCCAAAACCCTACTGCTCAACGACGTTAATGTATACAGGCCTGTAATTCAGTGGATTACTCCTACTTCCCTTTTTGGGTATTGGTGTGACTTGAGCAGTTTTACATTCTTTAGTCACGGATCTTTCTGTGAGCGATTGGTTATCTATAATTGCCAAATATGGAGCTATTTTATCAGCACAATCAGAGAGGAACCTGACTGGTATACAATTGGACCGGAAGCCTTGCCTATATTAAGTGATTTAAACTGCTTCGTTACTCCGAGGATATCTACTTCTATGTTTCTCATCTTAGCAGTTGTTCTTGATTGGAATTCAGGAATATTTACTTCGTCTTCTTTGGTGAAGGAGTTTCAGAAAACCGTGTTTTATAACTCTGCTTTTGTGGCACTGTCATCAGTCACTTCGCCGTTGTTATCGCTGAGTGAAGGTATTGATTGCGTATTGCCACTAGTGTGCTTTATGTGTGACCAGAATCTCTTTGGGTTTTCTGCCAGATTTTGAGACAGAATTTCGTTGTGGAAATTAATAAAAGGATCTCTCATTGAAGTACGCGCCATATTTCAAACTTTTGTAAAATTTTTTAAATCTTGGGGATTTTGCCTCCTTTTAAATTTGGCATGCTTTTTTCGTTGCCTCTGCAGCAACGATGTGACCCGTTTTGTGGACCATGGGGGATCAATACCATCACTTATTAATTTATGTGGTATACATCTCTCAATTGCTGTCGATACTACCTCTTTGAAAACATTCCACAACTTTTCTACACTTACATGATCAGATCGGTAGGAGTGAAGGCTGTCTCTTAAAAAGGCGTTAAGAGCGTTTTTATCAGTTTTTTAAAATAGATATACTTTGCTTTTTTTATGGTTGTAGGTGTTACGGTATTCAGCCTAGCAGCAACTGCATTGTGGTCGCTAATCCCTGTATTTGGCACAACACTCACTAATTGTCCAGGATTATTTGTTGCTAAAAGGTCAAGTATGCTTCTGCAACCATTTACGCTTCGAGTGGGCTCATGAACTAATTGTTCAAAATAATTTTCTGAGAAAGCATTCAGTACAATTTCGGATGGCCTTTTATACCTGCGGCCGGCCGGGGTGGCCGAGCGGTTCTAGGCGCTACAGTCTGGAGTCGCGCGACCGCCACAGTCACAGGTTCGAATCCTGCCTCGGGCATGGATGTGGGTGTTGTCCTTAGGTTAGTTAGGTTTAAGTAGTTCTTAGTTCTAGGGGACTGATGACCACTGCAGTTGAGTCCCATAGTGCTCAGAGCCATTTGAGCAATTTTATACCCGCCACCGGCCTTGAACGTATAATTTTTCCAGAATATCAAGGGTAGATTAAAGTCACCACCGACTAATAATTATATAAGCGGGTTACTTATTTGAAATGAGACTCAAGTGCCGTGCGGGATTAGCCGAGCGGTCTTAGGCGCTGCAGTCGTAGACTGTGCGGCTGGTCCCGGCGGAGGTTCGAGTTCTCCCTCAGGGATAGGTGTGTGTGTTTGTCCTTAGGATAATTTGGGTTAAGTAGTGTGTAAGCTTAGGGACTGATGACCTTAGCAGTTAAGTCCCATAAGATTTCACACACATTTGAACATTTTATTTTTTTGAGACTCAAGTTCTCTTTGAACTGTTTAGAAATTATATCTTCTGAGTCTGGGGGTTGGTAAAACGATCCAATTAATAATTTAGTCCGGATGACAGATATAACCTCTACCCACACTATTTCACACGAACTATCTACTTCAATTTCGCTACGAGGCAAACTACCTCTAGCAGCAATAAATATTCCACCACCAACTGTATTTCATCTATCCTTTCGTTTGAAAAATTTCGACTGAACTTATTTCCGACTTAAGCCAGTTCTCTGTATCTGCAACTATTAGAGATTTATTGCTTTCTATGAGGTTTTAATTTTAATAACCAACAGCCTCAGTTTTACCGTTTACCTAGAATTTACCTGGTTTTCAGTCGGGATAACCCAACCTTCTTCAGAATAAGAGTAAATACCGTTTGTCCATAGTGTACATCGTCAAGCTAAAACTGCAAATCCATAAATTATCGTCAGACTGTAAAAACTTATCTGAAAGTGCCTCGGGCCCACTTCACGACCGCGATGGTGCAACTGAGGCTGTTTGTTATTAAAATTAAAATTAATATGTAAACACTTGCTGACAGGGCTGCGAAATGTTGAAGATATTTACTTTCTATTAGGTTTTGGAGCTCTGGTTCTTCCCAACACAGCTACGACAATTTACAACTACAATACAAATCGTTTCTACAACTACCTTACTGTGTTTTACCGTCCCACTTTTTGACGGACGTCTCTTCTGTGGTTCCCTCAGACCCTCTAACCTAGAAAAACCGCCCAGTTCCTCCCTACAGCCACCCCGGCTACCCGTGTAGCCGCGTCCTGTGCGTAGTGGACTCCTGACCTGTTAAGCGGAACCTGGAAACCCACCACCTGATGGCACAAGTCAAGGAATCTGCAGCCTACAGACTCACAGATCAGCCTGAGCCTCTGATTTAGACCCTCCACTCGGCTCTGCACCAAAGGACCACAGTCGGTTCTATCGACGATGCTGCAGATTGTGAGCTCCGCATTAATCTCGGAAGCAAGACTGGCAGTCTTTGCAATTTCCGCTTTCCGCCCAAACCTAGACAGAATCTGCTCCAATCCAAATCGACGCACGTCATTGGTACCAACATGAGCCACCACCTGCAGTTGGCTGCAACCTGTACTATTCATGACATCTGAAAGCACCCTTTCCACATCCGGCATGACTCCTCCCGGAATTCACACGGAGGGCACACTGGCTTCCTTCCCCTCCTTGGCAGCCATATTCCTAAGGGGGCCCTTTATGCGCCTAACGTTGGGGCTCCCAACTACCAGCAAACCCACCCTCTGTGAATGCACAAGCCTTGCGGGCCAAGAAGCTTCCTCTGGAACAGGGTGGATGACTGCATCTGGCTCAGAGACATCGTCAGCCACAGATAATGCCCGAAACCTGTTCATCAAACGACCTGGGTAGGCCCCACAATCGGCCCCTCGAAAAGTTTTTCTCTGCATACTAGACTTTGGAATGATCTCCCACTCGACCACTCGACCTCTCCCACTCAACCTCAGTGCAGGCAGTACCCAGGGCGACCACAGCATGGGACCAATTGGAGGACATGTGGGACGTGAACGGCATCCCCCGCATCCCCGCACATGATCTCCTACAGTGACGCCACTTAGCAGCAGCCTCAAGCTATGTGACGGAAGCCAAAGCAGCCTGGAGCTGTGAGTAAAGGGTCTCCAACTCAGCTTGCATTTGTACACAACAATCAGACTTCCTATCCATTACTGCAGTGGCTCCTGTTTGATGCTCATAAAAGTATGTGGCAAGTAAACGGTGTACTTGCCTTATTAGTAGCAGAAACTAGCAGTGCGCTCTCGCTGATGGTCTAACCGACATTGAGCTGTTCTAATCAAACAAACAAAAGCTTGTACGATACAATGGTCGATACAGGAGTCGATAACAACGGCGATACTATACGCTATACCGTTATTCAAACAAAAGGTGGTGCCTAGTAAGCACACAAACACGCCATAAATTACAAAAATATACTTGTAACTACCCAGGTAACTGAAAATAAGTCACTCCTGTTTCAACTTCGTAAAAATATGTAACAAGCGAAGAGTGTACTCGCCTTATTAGTAGCAGGAGCTAGCCGTGCGCTCACGCTGACGTAACTATGGATAGAGACACAGAAATTGTGACCACAACAACAAACTCTTATACAATAACATGCCTGTACAAACCATCAAAAAATGAATTTAGCTTCAGAGAACCAGATGATTTTCACTTACAAAAATTTTCACTTACATCCAGTAAAGACAGTCATGGGAGATTTTAACTGCAACAGTGTACCATGGGGCTACAGAGAAACAGACCAAAGTGGAGAAGACCTTGAAAACTGGGTACAATGCATTGGTCTACAGCTCATACATGATCCAAATTTGCCATACTCTTTTGGCAGTGGAAGATGGAAGCGTGGATATAACCCTGATAATTTCTTTTTCAGTAGAAATATTGTCCATCAAGTGAAGAAAGGGATGGGAGATTCAATGCCTAAAACACAACATCGTGCAATTCTCTGTAATGTAGAAGCAGCCATTCAGCCTACATATGTTCCTTTCAAGAGAAGATTTAATTTTACACAAGCACAATGGTATAAATTTGCTGGTGGACTTGACTCTAAAATCCTCGCCATTGACCCTTCACCAGGAAATTATGAATCTTTTATAAATATTGTTAAAACTATCTCCCATAGGCGCATTCGTCGGGGATGTAGAACAATTTACGTACCAGGACCGAATAAATATAAAAACATGATTTTGGACAAATATGTACGCCTTTTCGAAGAAGATCCAACTTCCGATTGAACAATCCAAACAGGGGAAAAATGGTTGAAATGGCTCTGAGCACTATGGGACTTAACATCTGAGGTCATCAGTCCCCTAGAATTTAGAACTACTTAAACCTGACTAACCTATGGACATGACATACATCCATGCCCGAGGCAGGATTCGAACCTGCGACCGTAGCGGTCACGCGGTTCCAAGCTAAAGCGCCTTGAACAGCACGGCCACACCGGCCGGCTCCCCACAGGGGAAGATATTATGTCAGCCATATCAGCAATAAAAAAATAAAAATGGTGCAATCTTATGACAGAACTTGATATGAAACAAAATAGCTGAAAGACATGGCAACTGTTGAAAAACCTTAACAATGACCCATTGACCGCTCACACAGTTATTTCTAAGGTAACGATTATTCAGACAGCTCACCAGTTATTGTTGAATGGAAAAATAAAGAAAAGATATGTAAGCCAAAGACATAAAGGATATCCTGAAGAGAACGACTGTATTGGCACACCTTTCATTCTGGGAGAATTAGAAACCGCAATACACACACTAAAGCATAACAAAGCTGTTGGCTTAGATGACCTAAGAACGGAACAAGTAAAACTGTTTGGGCCAACGACTAAGAAGTTGATTCTAGACATGATGAACATATGTGTCTCAAGACTGCAAATACCAAAGATTTGGAGCAAAACCAAAATGGTCGCTCTGGTGAAACCTGGAAAACAGCCCACAGAAGCTAAAAACTTCCAGCTGTTATCACTTCTGTGTCATCTTTATAAAGTCTAGAAAGAATGATACTTAATAGCATCTCAGCACATATTGACCAAACACTAATAAGAGAACAGGCGGGCTTTCGTCCAGGGAAGTTTTGTTGTGGACAGATCTTAATTGGACACAGTATATAGAAGACGGCTACGAACGCAAACAGATAACTGCTGTTGCATTCGTCGATCTCACTGACGCCTCTTACACCATTAACCATAAGAAATTATTAGAAAAGACCTATGCTGTTACGAAAGAGTATTATCTGACGCGATTTATGAAATGTCTATTATCAAATTGACGCTTCTTTATTATTCTACTAATCAGAGGAATTCGATCGAGGATACAGAATAATGGCATTCCCCAGGGAAGTGTGTTAGCCCCATTGTTAAACAATATCTATACCAATGACCAACGAATTGAACCCGTCGCAAGATTATTCATCTATGCAGATGATACAGCAGTTGCTGACCAAGAGAGAACCTTTGAGGAGGTGGAAGAAGAACTAACTACAGGTCCTCAGACACTGTCTGCCCATTATGATAACATTTACCTGAAACCATATCCCTCTAAAACACAAGTGTGTGCTTTCCTAAGCATAACCGGGAGAGGACAACATTTGGCCAACTGCGATACCCCAAAGTACCTGGGAGTAAAGCTAGACCTTTCCCTCACCTTCGAAGTCCACTAGAAGGTTCCAAAAATGAAAGTATCTGCTAGGGACAACACCATTCAGAAACTGACAGATAACAAATGGGGCTGACAACCAGATGTTCTTAGCACATCTGCATTGTCCTAAAGCTTCTCCGCTGCTGAATATACAGCAGAAGTGTGGCAGAACTTCAACCATGCAAAAGGAGGCGACATTGCCCATAATGAAGCAGGAAGCATTGTCACTGCCTGCTTGCGGGCAACTCGTATTAATAAAATATGTCATCTAATGGGCATAGCGCCTCCACATAACAGAAGAAGATTAGCAGCAGAAAAAGAGAAGCGGAAACGGGAGATAGGTCCAAGATGCCTCTCGTTCGAATGTGAATACCAGCACCCAAGATTGCTACGGTCGTTGGTTCGAATCCTGCCTCGGTCATGGATGTGTGTGATTCCCTTAGGTTAGTTAGGTTTCAAATGGTTCAAATCGCTCTGAGCACTATGGGACTCAACTGCTGTGGTCATAAGTCCCCTAGAACTCAGAACTACGTAAACCTAACTAACCTAAGGACAGCACACAACACCCAGCCATCACGAGGCAGAGAAAATCCCTGACCCCGCCGGGAATCGAACCCGGGAACCCGGGCGTGGGAAGCGAGAACGCTACCGCACGACCACGAGATGCGGGCTTAGTTAGGTTTAAATAGTTCTAAGTACTAGGGGACAGATGAACTCAAGATGTTAAGTCCCATAGCGCTCACAGCCATTTGAACCAGCATCCAAGATTAAGATCAAGAAAGAGTCTCCTCCGTTCAATAGAACCACTTTTAACGTCACCTGCAAATCGTCGAATAAAGCTTTGGCGTAACTCACCATCAGAGAGGTACTGGAACAGCCCTAAAGAAGAGCTTGCTAATGGACGTCACCTCCCATATAAAACATGGAAGGCCTCAACAGACTGCTCAACTGTGGAAACCTCCCAGCCGCATGCCCGATGGACGATGTGATTATCGCAAATGATACATCAGTTCAAACGGCGGAATTTTGGATATCAGCTTGTACTTACAGTGTTTGAAAATTGATGTCATATGGAATTTAATGATGTACTTATATTGTTTGTAAATTGATGTCGTATGGAATTGATTGATATACTTATATTGTTTGTAAATTGCTGTCTATCGGCTACATATGTGCGTTATCTTTTGGACACGAGTAAATAAAAATTTCGCACATTATGTGATTCTAGTAAAAATCCTAAAATGATACTATCATTGTTGATGGCTAGTACTTGAGACTACATCTAGAAATTTTGGAATAAATGCGAAGATCAAAATGGTGTCAGCTCATCTGAGTAACAGAGTGGTGACAAAGAAATTAATTGTTTTGCCAACTATCTGAACGCAAAAGCCACATGATTATCACCAGCCTGTAGTTAAGCCACAGCAGGGCAGCACAGCATTAGAACTCAGAAACACATGGAACAGATTTTTTTAATGTGTGAGAGAATTAGACAAGGAAATATCTACACTCAGCCAAAAACATTGAATTAAGACCATTTGTATTGATTGTGACGAATTTAAATGTTTTACCATGCGGTTAAGTTCACAGTAAGCAAGTACTGCACCACACATTGAAACCTACGCACTTCACAAAGGCATGAACACGTTACCTCTATGAGGAAGACATGCTGTAAAATCATGAAACATTCAGTGAAGTTTCTCCCTTAAATATAGCGATATGAACGAAAAAATAATAACTTACTCATCATAAGGTCTTTGTGAATGGATGACAAACTTATATGGAAAATTAGCTCCACTTGTACACAGCCAAACTGCCCTAACTACGCCTAAGTGCCCCGAACACCGGAATGCGAAATCAGACTGCGAAATAAAGACTACCTGCCAGGCAAAAACTATTGTGGCTTTTTCAGACATGCTAACCCGGTTCCACTGGGAGTCGTACTGGAACCTGATTCAACTGCCGAACCGGTAGTTGGCGAGTCACAGACTGTGCAAAGGGTGAACTGTATTGTGTGAGTTAACGAGGAATTCGCTCTCATTTAAATATATGGCCGAAAGAGTCAGCCTCCAGCAATTGTGAAACGAACCCTGTCGTCAAGGACCGAGTGCCACAAATGGCGCAGATGCACCACGTGATGGGGAAATTCACAGGCATCTATTGTCTATTGAAGCCTAAGCGCTGTAGTGTGTGAGAGAGACAGACGAGAACTTAAGTTATAGGTAAACCCAGTAGAAGCCGTTTGTGGCTGAAGAGATGTACCAGTGTTAAATATGGCAGACCTAATATCGGCTTTAATGGGAAACATTTATGTAAGCTATTTAATTCTCTAGTAATGCAGGGAATCAAGCCATAGTAATTTTAATTTGCCGTCTTCCATAAATTTTGATGGTGATCCCAATAAAACTTGAATAATGCTTCAAATGGCTCTGAGCACTAAGGGACTTAACATCTGTGGTCATCAGTCCCCTAGAACTTAGAACTACTTAAACCTAACTAACCTAAGGACATCACACACATCCATGCCCGAGCCAGGATTCGAACCTACGACCGTAGCGGTCACGCGGTTCCACACTGAAGCGCCTAGAAACGCACGGCCACACTGTCCGGCAAAACTTGAATAATGATCATATCTACCATACTTTAAGATTTACTGTTAAAGTAAAATTAACAAATTTTGTAACAAAGACCTGAATGCAAAAATCTGAACGCTTTGGTCGGTCTTAACGATCGTGATTTCATATAGAAGCGCATCATTAAAATAACAAACTTTGTAAATATCAACTCTGTAACTTCATGTGTTTCAGAGATATAGTAAATTTAAATAATCGGTATTTTCAGCTAAGCATCAGATCATCATTTCAACCACATAAAACACATTGAACGATGAGAGCATTACACCTTATTGAATCGTTAGGTAACACAATATTTATTGTAAAGTTTAGTTCATAATAGTTACTTTTGTTCTTTATTTATTTATCACTAAACACATTGGTACAAGGCTACTGGACGTTACAATCAAAGATAGGAAGGTAATTGTATTGATTTTATGTAAAAAATTTAACTTTTATTATGTAATGGATATTATTGTTACTTATTGAGAACTTGAAAGTGGTCAAGCCTTAATTATTTTAATATGTGAAAATGTAAAATAATCTGCAGCCAATCAGATGGACGGGTTCAGGAAAGGGAACTCCTGTAGCCAGTTGAGCGAGGATATTCAGCGTGCGGGAAAAGCGACCGGGGCCGGGCAGAGAGAGTGTTGGTGCAGACGCGAAAGCGGACAGTTCGGCTGTAGCCACCAAAGAGTACAGTTCGGTTGCAGACGCGTAAGCCTACGGTCGGTCATTAGGCAGCTAGAGGTGAAACGACATAAAAATTTCACGTTTTGTGGTATCGCGGGACTTGCTCTCTGAGCGGTGAGCAGCACCGCGCCTGGAGTGAACTTTTCGTGTAGATAACTTGTATTTCGCGATTAGATTGTAAATGTTCGAACTATGTCTAATTGATATGAGCTCGAGTGTAACAGCAACTCTGAATACCACCACTTTCGCTATTAGTTTGCTTTCTGAATAAACATTATTCCAAACATATAGCAACTTTGTGTTCTACATTATTTGTGATTCGTTAATTTAGTTCCCGAAATTATTATTACTGTTACTCTATGTCACGTTATCTTTGTATTTGGCAAAGTTGTCATTAGCCAGATAATTTAACCAAATGGTCAGAGGATTCTAATTTAGGGCGTGTAATGCGACACGTGTGGTTCAACCCCAGACACGTTTAAGCCAAAGCATTTCGACAAAGAAGAACCGCATGTAAGCCCGAACATTTTTGGGATGTTAGCTCGCAATTGGAAGTAATCGATAACCATCCGCAAAAAAATTACTATGTATATAACTTGTGGAAAGTAATGCGCGACCAACTGAATAGTGCAAATGTACCGGGAAACTTCCGTTATCTTTATAACGTGATCGTTTTACATAAGAGATGGTTAGTTTCGAGTTCGCTTGATTTCTTGCAAGAGTTTTAGAACAGTAACGACAGCTCCATATCGACGATGTTTCCGTGATTCTGTTAAAAACTTTCAAAGATCATGGAGAGAAGTAAATGTATGAATATGACGTAAGGGGTGTTGCAGAAAAACGAACGTCTCGAAAGACGTAAGCTAAAATCGTTCTGATACCTCTGACGGTGGTATACATGTACCAACACTGTTGTATATATATGTAACAGGGAGGTTAAAGAAGCGACATGATTCAAATTGTAGAATTTATTAATAATTCTGTACACAGAACTAGTGCTTTTTGAGGACAGAAGCACGGGCACTGGAGTTCTTGTAGCGATCGTTCAGTTTCACGGTCACCTGATGTCGGAACGGAGGCTATATACAGGGTGTTCCGAAACAACTCAAATGTGCGACCAGTTACCTGTATGCACGTTGTATATTGCCAGACCATTGACTGTCGTTTTCGTTCGAAGAGTCCAGGCACATCCGCAGTGCTACCAGCAACGTCAGTAGCTCTAGGTACGACTTCTTCTTCTGTTTCCACAGTGTATTCATACATCAGCTGCTTCATATGCCCCAGGGAACACGTCCACATAGGTGAGGTCAGGTTACCTGGGTGGCCAGAGCACAGAGCCAAGTCGGACCATCCATTAATTCCCTATGGTGGCTCCTAGAAGATTTCACAGCAGTACAGAAATGAGCCCAGACCCCCTCATACCGGAAGAATTCTTTTTCTATTTATCGTCTTTCGGGTCGTGTCCATTCAGCTATCCCAGAAACAATGTCAGTTATGAAGACACGAATGTAATGGCATCGCATCACCCAACCCCGAACAGCTAAAATCTCTGACCTGGCCGGTAATCTGCTGGAAGTACATCTGGCAGCACAGGTCCTCCATCTTTTGATGCGGAATACAAGATTCTAAGGGTAAATCAACCCATCAGCAAATGTCGGCCCACACATTAACACGGATTCTCTACTGATGAGCAGGAGGTCGAGAACCACGTGCAGTCACATGTGCCTAAAGATGCGAATTGTGGGACACTGAAACAGCCTTCACGAATAAACAAAGTCTCGTCATGTGGCAAAACCGATTCTTCCCTTTTGGGAGTATGCACTATTCGATTCCGATCTGTATCATGTGTATGGGTACGGAAAAAGCCTGTTCCACGTAGCAGTTGATGCAGACGTCCGAATATCTGGTGCTGTCGAGCCTGTCGGTTGGAGAAGTGCTGTAGATCCTCTACAGTTCACCCATTTCCATTCACAAACCCGAATAGGAGATACTTTTCAGTCATTTCGGCACACGTAAGCCACTCCATGTTCAAGCAGTAATTATTGCTACTGAGCTTGTGGGTTAACGAGGAATTCACCGTTGCCAAGACAAGGCTGCTTGCTCGCGAATGAATCGGTGTTTTTCCATGCAGACCTCAGAGTCAAGCATACGCACACAGAACAGTTTTGAACGTCAGCACCTATTCTCACTCATCGACAGCAACACAACACCTTACATCATCAATGTTACCAAAATGTTACTTACTTGACCTCTTGGCCTGTATGTTCCTTATCGAAATATGTTTGTTGTTTTTATGTTCTCTGCCTCCTGTATTGATTTGGATGAATAGATTCGTTACAACCTGTGGAAGCAACATCGGAGCTACCCCTGTATCCATTCACTTAAACTCTTTGGTCAACAGTATGTGTTTCTGTCAAAAACGTCAGTGCTGAACCTTACAGTGGAATAACAACAGCAACAGATAATGCTAGCCTAGGATGGTTGTGTACACAGAACTATGAGTGTTATCGAAAGAACTTACGACTGCTTGTTTAGAGAATTGTTAGGTGCGGCCCATACTCAGACGATATGGTTATGATACAACAGAAGTACGGCAACAACAATTCTACCCGACTTTGATATCAAATTGATATGCAAATAGATTAAAAAGTGACATCTGGTTGATTTATGACATCTACCTGTTGTTCGGCTAAGTTGTTTATGACCCCTTGTGGGTTGAATTTATGACAACCATGGGATAATCTGTCCTTCTGAGAAACGAGCCCAACTCTCTCCCTCCACCATCACCCTCACTCATGCCTCTGGGAACCTCAAAACCTACCACTCTTCCCTCCGCAATACAAGCACACTTCCAAGTCTGAGTTATTCGAGTAGCACCTACCACCTATCAATTTGATTAATTAATTAATTAAATCGATAAACTAATTAAACCCTCCACCTCTGGTAAAAACTCCAGCCCTCACACTCCCCTGCCCCGATGGAAATTGGTGGTAAATGGATTCAGTCTGTGTTTGGGTAGAAGAACCTCACAATAGGAAATTCAAATAAATGCTAATTATACAGCAAAGCATACACCGTTTATTTATTAAATTCAGTTCGCAGGGGTTGGATCTCTCTTTTATTTGATGGGAGCAGCAAAAAATTATCTGCTGTTTCAGAAGATGCAGGTCTTTTAAAATACATCAAAAACAAGTAATGAGACAGATACCTTTTCTTGCGAGTGCATAAGGAATACTGTCACGAAATCGATGTCATCAAAACTCACCACACCTAATTACACTGTTAAAATCTCTCAACTCTGTATTCGCACCGACCACACAACGGGCGTGCCGGCCTCTTTCTGTGTTACCACGCCCACAGGTCGGGAGAGTGGTCTAACCACGCCCACTCGGTCAGATGACCAATGTCAGCTCCCTACCGTCAACTGTCACACTCATTACCATGCACATAGAGCCGTCTGGTTAATAAATCTGTGAAATTATTGTTGAGACACTTACTTTCTCTCTCTAAAGTTGCAATTTCCTGTCACGTGCCACTTCTGGGCCCACATGCTCTTTCATTCATGGCTGGACCAAACAGCAAGCAAACAAGTGTTTACCTGAAAAACTCTAGAGTATTCCACTGCTGGATACAGGTGCATACGAGAACTGCTTCGAAAGCAAATGCCTAACCTGCAGTCGATCCAGAAACACTGCTGTAGTCAATAAATTAATTGACTGTTTAGTTTCTGTCACGCAATAGTGACGTAGAGAATATAAAGCAAATGCAGTAGACCACTATACCCAGTTATAGTTTGTCTTCGTATGAAAAATAACCATGAAGTGCGAACATCAGCTGAGATCCTCATTTGCCTCTACATCGCTGAAGAAGCGTAAAAGTAAGTGTTCATTACATGTCGTTGTTACTATAACCGCATGTAGGAGTTTTTCCTCTTCTTTGTCAAACTGCTTTTCTTTGTTCAACGCCATGTCATTGTGTGTGGATGCTTATTGTTCCTTCTTCTTTGTTCAGAGGCCTCTGGCGTGTCATCACCAGCAGCAGTAGCTGTTCCGTAGGATTCTGTAGCGAACCTGACCAGCATGTTGGAGCAGGACCACGAGTTGCTATTATCTGTCCCACTCATTGATTTAGACACCCAGCAAGTCCCCAACTATCAGAAGAACAATGCTGAGGGCTCTACACCACGCTGTGAGGGTCAGCACTGGTCTCCAATATACGCAACATCGCAGAACATTCAAATGTTACTGAAGGACAGAGACTTGTTGAATGAGAAACAGCTAATTCTTCCCAGTGCTCTACTGTCTTTCATTTCAACTTACAATTTAAAAGCTAATGGTTCAAAGTGATTAAATATCGGTATAGACGTGGCATTCAACAGTGACTGGCATGTTGTATTAGAGATTGAAAATGCATCAAGAGTTATCAATGTGCAGTTTACGGAGTTGAAATAGTATGAAGTGTCTCGTGGAGAACATTGCATCAACCGAAAGATCACCTCCGAGTATTCTCCATCTCCGGACAATTACTGTGCTGGTCTGACGCTATCGGTAGCGTCACTGTACAATGGTGTGCTACTCATGGTGAGATCTGGAGGTCGATACATATATCTGCAACATTTCACCGCTACAAACTTGCTCGGCCTACAGATGGTGCTATTACTTGTGCTGGAAAGACTGAAATGTGGGCTGCCGTGTGTTCAAACTATCAAACTGTGTATAATGACATCGTGAACTATCTCCATAAATGTAGTCTAAATGCAGATGATGAACAACAGTGTATCAATATGGTGTCAAAAGAATAAGGTAATGGAACACCCATCAGTTTGAGAGAAGTTCATGCGAAATTTAGTGCATACAAGAAACAATTATTCGGGAAATACTGTAAATAATGTCTCAGCTTTTTTTGTTGATATGATGAAGCCCATTTGTAGCTTTTACACTGAGGAAATGCAGAAGAGCTCAGAAAAAAAGTCGCTCTGACAGCTATGGGACTTAACATCTGAGGTCATCAGTCACCTAGAACTTAGAACTATTTACCTAACTAACCTAAGGACATCACACACATCCATGACCGAGGCAGGATTCGCACCAGTTACCGTAGCGGTCGCGCGGTTCCAGACTGAAGCGCCTAGAACTGCTCGGCCACACCGGCCGGCAGAAGAGCTCAGAACCAAATCTGTTTCTCACAGAGCGTGTCATAAGATGGGTAGGGAATAGAGCACTAGTTAAAATACTTGGTTTTCCTGCTACACAAAACAGATGGTCTGACGCTGACTAATTGCTATGTAATCGGGTGCACAGAGCACAACCAGCACAGCAGCTAAACATGCGTGATAGGAGATGCGTTATAGGACGTGGTGGTATTCTCGGCAGACTTCCTGTCAGATTTCACATTCCAGGGTATAATTACTGTGGTCCTGGCGCAAAGCTTCAAAGACGTTCGTCTCGTGGTGATAAGCGGTTAACCTGCTTGACGAGGCGTGTTTGGAACACTACGTTGCATACAAAAAACAAGATCTCCCAGGATGTCATGACACAGATCGAATTTTAACTGATAAAGCCAAGGCAGTACGTGCAAAGGATACTGGAAAAGGACAGTGCATTGTATCATTTGTAGTTGATAAAACGATGTGTGGCGAAAATAAGTTGGGCTTGTGTGTGACTTTCAAGCAAGATATGAATGCTGCACGTCGTGCACTGAGGAAGAAGAAGAGAGCCATCAAGATTAAGTAGCTAGATCAGGGGTGTTTAAGAAACTGTAATCTGACAGCGATGTACGCAGCTAAAAGTGCTCTAAAGCATAAAGGACCATTTAAAGCACTCCGGGTTCCTTAGACACCCAAGACATCATGTGGGATTATCCCCTTCCCGAATCGTAACCTTGCAGGCTTATCTACGATTGGTTTACTGGCTGATGGTGCTATGGCTATAGCCAGGACAGTGAAGAAATCCCAGGAGCAGCTAGTGGGAGCAAGTACACATAATCGCATGATGGAAGAAGCAGCTATCGTAAAAGGGCCGCACCTGAAACCATACAAGAAAATACTAGGTCTCTTCATAAATAAACAACAAAGTCTGTTAGTTTCCCAACGGTCAGACCATTTACAAATACAGATCAGGTGAAGTAAGTAAGGAAAAAGTTCAGCATTCCAAAATTCCGTGGTGTGTTTTGGCGGGATACATTACCGAAGACTATGGGGAAATCTGGAGAATGAGAAATTGTGGATTTAGATGTTGCCGAGGGACCAGGAATCCACTCAGTGGTGTATGTTAAGAAAAATACAAATAATGTCTCCTACTTCGACTCATTTGGAGACCAGAAAAAGCCAAAAGAGTGACAACGACACTTCACCGATAGAAGACAAGTGTTCCACAATTTTCATCGTTACTAAGCCTTTAATACATACTTATGTGGGTATATGCGCATCGTGTTCCTCCTAACGTTTACGAACAAGCATGGATGCAAGGAGATGCATTAAGCATCGTCCCGTCAGTCCATGTTCAGATGCAATGTCGTATACTCTGACTTTATAAGACAGATCGTCAGTATTACTTGCGAATTACGTACTTCCCAGCTTTTGATTTGAGCAATAGGGAGTGGATTATTGCGCTGTTTGGATTGGAGACGTACAACAGCGTTCCGAATATCACAAAGGCTAACAATAAACTTCATCTGGAAATTAATGGTGGTAAAGTAAGTGTGAAATAAAGAACCTGTTACATACAATACTGATCATTTAAATGATGTTTTAAAACGGGCCCCGAATGGGATTACACTAGAAGCAATAATCAGCACACTCAAATCTAAAATTCAGACAACAAGAGCCACGATTGACTTTAACAAGAAAGGATCAATAGGAAGGCTATTGGGTTGCACAAAAGACCGGTTTTGAAGAGGGATCCTAATAAATCCTACAGATCCGACTAGTCAGCGGATACACGAAGCTGTGCGTATATTCCGTGTCGAGGGTAACATTACCACAATCTCTTACCTCAACTACATATCGGTTCATACAATTTACCGATTGTTCCCATCAGTGGGAACAGGGTATAAGATCGTGACCCCTACCAACGCTGTTTACCTGCCAGTAACAGTTCAGTTTTCGACTATATGGAGCTGCGTATTGTCGTCCGGGGATAATCAACTTGTCAATTTTCGCGGCGAGGAAATCATTGTACGGCTACAACGCTCAGCGCTGCACTTCCCAACAGAAATTCAAGGTGATAACACGTACAAACTAAGAGTTTATTAAAAAAATGGGTCTGAAGCCACGCTATGACGTCGTTCCATATAACTAGCACGATGGAATATGACAGGTGTATCCTATTATACGCCAGGGATACTTCTCGCATAATCTTATCTATAAACCACATTTAACAAGAACGATTAAATTAGGATTGACATCGAACACCTGGACTGTTTAACCCTCCGATACAAGAGTTACATACATCATGAGGAATCATTTCCGAAAAGGGTTCGTGCAGCTTAAGAAGCATCGAACCTTACACGTAATGCTTTAGCACTCTTGTTTCATTACATACGATATGAACTTAACGAAGATCGACCGTAGACGCAATGTAGGCATAACATCAACTCTTAAAACGTATGTCTCTGCTTGTCCCTCGGATTTAAGTGATTTAGAAAATGCTGGTAGATTCATTGACGAGCCAGCGGATAGAACAGAATTGTTTATGGGATACTTTGAGGACATGCGGCAAATTGTTCTTAATGCTAAACAGGAACTTACTCTAGTACAGATAGCAACGGAAAAAATTTTACACATTCATGGGGCTCAAGAGGAGAACGAGACCACCATCACTAAAATAATATGAAAAATGCCACAAATCACAGAATCGGATGAGTAGCGTTTGAAGCTTTTAAAAGTTCTGAATGCCAGTGTATTTCTACCTTTAACTTTCTGTTCATCGGAAGTTTTCCAGTACGCAGTGCTACCAACTGAAAGCAGACTGTCGTGGTGTATTAAAACCATCACTCAGATGGAGATCCCAGGTTCATCATATTTGCGTTTCAGACAAATATCAAATTAGTCCACCAAATTTGGTAATTGCAGCTCACCTATTGCCTGAGTCTATCTGAACGCTGAACTGTACCCATATGATAGTATGCACCCGTAGTGGAATGAAAATCTATAGTCTAGCATATGACATGTATGTGAGGTTGCATGCTTCAGATTGTGAAGAGGAAGTATGTCTACTCAGTTAGCGAAAATTCAAGGAGCTGGCGCTAGTCACCGCAATACTTTGCTCACAACAGAACGAGATAATTAAATCTGGACCTGTAGATGTACGAATTGAATCTGAACCTTCGGCGTATTTTCTAAAACACAATGCAGCGTATGCTCTGGTTCTGCGCGACTGTGTTATTAATTACTGCCCACTCACCGGTGCTGTCCAGCGTCTTTATCAATGAACCGGGGTTGAATCATACCCATAGCATTTCACAATGGTATCTCAAGGTGTGAACATCACTGCCGATGCTCACGGTTTATGTGATGATGATTGTAGATAGTTGGTATTTAGGTTTTTGCACTCGACGTGTACACAGAAGATGCCTAAATAATAGAGACATCCTCAGCAATTATTGTATTACCGATTTCTTTTCAGGATGTAAATTGTCCTAAAACACAGAAGAATCCATAGTGGTTATCACATTTCTACCAAGGAATTCACTGGAATGATCCTGGGATACCCTATAAATATGGTGAGATCGCTTCGATTATTCCACCACATGCGTACTATTATCTTCGTAAAGGGGAAGGAGAAGATCTCATAGCTGCGTCGAATCTTCAAGTTCGCTGCTATTCCAAATCGGGTATTCTACGGGTGTCCTGTTGTCCATCGACTCAGATGAAGAAGTGTGAAAATAGTTTTGCGGTGTCTTACAATCCATTTTCATACGCCATAGCGTCCATTCCATTCATTTCTAATCAAAATTTCATGTCGTTTCCCAAGATTCTACATTGTTTTGCTGAAAATTAATTTATTAATTAATTTATAAAAGTCTTCCTCAAAGTGAAACCTCACGGAAGCCCTCAGTGTCACATTCAAATCAATATAGTCCTTCAACCAGGAGGACAAAATGGCTCTGAGCACTATGGGACTCAACTGCTGAGGTCATTAGTCCCCTAGAACTTAGAACTAGTTAAACCTAACTAACCTAAGGACATCACAAACATCCATGCCCGAGGCAGGATTCGAACCTGCGACCGTAGCGGTCTTGCGGTTCCAGACTACAGCGCCTTTAACCGCACGGCCCAGGAGGACAGTTTGAAGGAAATAACTCAAGTGATACTAACCAGCACCATCCCCTACTTGAGGCACTGCTGGAGATTAGGATAGTGAATAATTCATCTCCGCTTATTCCCCAGCCCTGTCATCAGTTTTGCGGTGTTGCCTCTTCACGGAAATAGTTGCTCTGGACACAGCGGCAAATCGGAAAGCGCATCATGCAGACTAGTAGGGTACGTGACGTCTACCTCCATCACACAGCATATATCTGACTAAGTCGTCGTGATTTTTTCTGCCTAATCGCTGATATTTATCTTCCGACATCCATCGAAACTTCCAAATCTGAACTGGTTGTTGCATGGCGTGCCTCTATAAGTTATTTACATCCAAATACGTGATGTATCTCGATTAAAGGGATGCGGTGAACCTGTCACCCATCCGTGGATTATTTCTACTGGCGTCCCTGTGGACACATTAGCAAAATCCCCCCTGGATCCCTATCTCGAAAAAAAGAAGCATGTTAGCATCAGTCAATAATTCAACTCTGCATTTCGCTTTCTTGAACATTGCGTTCCAAGACAATCAAGGTGCCGTGTAATAAAAGGCGGGATCCAGATAATGAAAGGTATGCTTAGACTCCGGAAATTGTGGAAAACGTCTGCAAGCAAGCCAACGTCTTTGTTCATGTAAAGTAGTTCGTACGCTCCTAAAATGTAGACACTTACGGCAAACTCGTACTCTGTGTCCCTTGTGGCATCGCCTGTAAGGTTGATGGAGAACGCAGTTACGTCGGGCACCCAGGTTTCTTTGAGTTTTGCACATTGTCCAGAATTTGTATGAAGAAAACCCCAAACGTCCGCTGTGACCGAGCGGTTCTAGTCCCTTCAGTCTGGAACTGCGCCGCTGCTACGGTCGCAGGTTTGAATCCTGCCTCGGGCATGGATGTGATGCTGTCCTTAGGTTAAATTAGGTTTAAGTAGTTCTAAGTCTAGGGGACTGATGACCTCAGATATTAAGATCGATAGTGCTTAGAGCCATTTGAACTATTTTTTTTAAACCCCTTCGTTATTTGGAACTTTTCCTCATCGGGAAATACAGCATATCTTACCGAGGTGGAATTTCAACGGGTCTGCAAAAAACGTAGCGAGTCAAGGAAGTAGAGCGTAATTCTTGGCGTAATTTGTTTGGAGAACGAAAGATGTTTCTCAACGCTCCCATGTAGGACATCGATCTGATCTTTCTCCTTAACGAATTCTGCCAAGTGGTCAACAAGAAAGCGAGTGTCATACCTGCTTAAATTATGGAAGAAAACGGGCATGTATCTGGGTAACTGGTTGTTCAAGTTACACGTATTGTAAGCTGCGCTACGGAACGTCCCACTAAAATAACAGTGGTCCCCATGAGGAGTTCCATCATTTCAATCTAAAGTCAGCCCATAAATATGACAGTCAACCGCGTTATTATTCAAATCTTCTTTCTCCTTCGGTTGAGGCATGGGAATGTTGCAGCTGTAAAGCTTATTAACCACCCACGAGAGTTTTTCAAGCTGCGTTAGAAGCCAAACTGCAGTGTTATCCCCGACATTAGATTTTTAACGGTTAAGAGTTGAATAATAGAATGATTAAATTCTATACCTTGCCTCATGTGGTACGTGTTTTTCTGAAAAGATAGTGTGTGAGACTGTAGGGTCACCTTCACAGTGGGAAGACGGGCATTGCTACTGCCGGTGTGCATTTTGAAAATTTATGAATATGTAATTCTTAGCAGGTATAATAATACATACCGGGTGCTAGGAATCACGGTCTACTTGATGCTTTGCTGATTATTTGTTTGAGGAAAAATAATTCAGACACCATAAGCAAACTTGCTTTTCACACGTTTAGTTACTAAGTTGAGAGGAAATGAGTTGGGACATGTTTTTGGTCCAAACACAATGATAAACACCTTTATCCGCATTTTTCTCATCAGAGTATAAGAGCATATTTACATGCATCTTACGCACACTGTCAAATTTTGAGAAATGGAGGGGACCGACTACTATATGCTTGTTCTGCTCATCGGACGTGAGTTTATACAGGCCATAAACATGCCTGAAATTTAGGTATGCTCTCGAGCTTAACGGTGAACTCGATGCCGTCAGAGCTATACCCGCTGGAGATGTAGTATTTTTAGGCGTCTGGAATACACCACGACGCTCATGATGATCTCAGTAAGTGTAATTTCTTTCGCAAGCCAGAACCGACAATGCAAATAAGCCTGGTCGTTTTTATTTTCGACATTATTACAGGATTTCTTGTCTTCTGTTTCCTTAGGAAGCTGGACATGACATTTATTGGATCATAGACATGTGCATGGATGTCCAGGTGTAGTATTTGCCTGAGTGCTTTAGCTTATCCCCTTATTCCATCTCAGGATATCGGGCCAGTATAGCTCTCAAGGTAGACTCACGATAACACACGGTGATTGATGTGCTCAAGGTTATCACACCATTGTCGCCAATAAGATAATGAAGACTTACCTTTTCAGTGCCAGAGGCAACTCTGGGGAGGTGCGGCAGTTCGATGTACAGCACTGCATTGCATTTAATGGCGGAATACAGTGTGTCATTACAAACCTTGAGGTGCTCTGTTTCTACAATGGGAAGGCACGCTCTTAGAACCCCATCAGTATTGCGGTACCCTCCCGCCCGCTGCTCGATTCTAGTGAATGAGACGTGCTCCTCAAAGGCATCCACAATCAAAGAGTATTCTAACTGCGGTATGGTGTCACTGACCTGGTGTCCATCACTAAGAGGATGGGAGAGGGAGCTGTCAGTAGCCACAGCATCATCTCTATTACTAATACTGCTACAACTAGATGAAAATGCTGCTTGTGGTGAGTTGTTGAGCAGTTTGTGTGATACCTTGTGAGATCGGCAAGGACAACTTCGTGGAGGAGGAGAGTAAGATTCTGCCGTATCGGGCCAGTGCGAGCAGCCGTTGCTGGCGAGGCATGCCTCACCGGGCCCCGCTTTATTGCCCCCGGTACCCGCGGCTTGGCGTATTGCTTGAATGGTGGTGTTGTAGAGAGAGAGAGTAACGAACACAGTTAAGTATGACGTGCCATACATCGCAAGCTGCTGTTACTGCTGCAAGGAAAGAAAGAATACAGATTATATTTAAGCAGAGTAAGTATATGTTATCTATGTTGCTGTGGCTCCTTTGCATCTGTCTCATGTCATCCAGCATCTCCTCATACTGATGATGGTCTTCCTCAATCTCCTCCACCCATTGTGGCATTTCGTCCTCGCCTGAATTGGGGAAGAGCTATATGTTCATCTCAGTTATATCACGTAAAACCATATATTCAAATTGTTTAATAATTATCACGTAGACATACACAAAGGACAATGAGGAAAATTTCTTTTTAGAGTATATATTTACAGGACATCTGCGATTGCTTCTTCTTGTCCTTGACACATATCTCTCCGTGTTCCTCTTCTTCTACCAGAACCGAGCGAGGTGGCGCAGTGGTTAGCACACTGGACTCGCATTCGGGAGGACGACGGTTCAATCCCGTCTCCAGTCATCCTGATTTAGGTTTCCCGTGATTTCCCTAAATCGTTTCAGGCAAATGCTGGGATGGTTCCTTTCAAAGGGCACGGCCGATTTCCTTCCCCATCCTTCCCTAACCCGAGCTAGCGCTCCGTCTCTAATGACCTCGTTGTCGACGGGACGTTAAACAACACTAACCTAACCTAACCTTCTACCAGAAAATCGTCTATAACAACAGAGAATATGCACCATATTACATATACGATGAAATTCTTGTAAAACAGAACGTATTACATATACATAGTACTAGGAAGAACAGAAATATATGTACAGTAGTTACAGTTCTGATGCTGCTGTTGCTGGCTTTCAGCAACCAGCTCACCGATTACTTGTTAAATATGTACTGAAACAATAAGACTGCATGTATTCAATACTGCGTAATTCTTAGTGAAAAAGTTTCAGTTATCGTTTTTGATGTTCGAAATCATGTACAACAGCAAGAACTCACTGACTGATCACTAAATAACACCAGCATATTACGTAATCAACAACAACTAAAAAAACTACTTAGGAAGCGGTTGCTGCCACTGGTGCATCTCGGCATTCATTTCATCCAAAAGTACCTGGATGTATGATGAAACAATAAGACGAAATGTGCTTAATACTACGAAATTGTTAGTGGAAGAAAAAGCCACAGTTGCTGATCTGAATATTAACTTACCAGGTAATTCCCATTGCCTCAGGTGTTTCTCGCCACTGTTATTGCCGCCGATGTTGTTGACACACTTCATTTTTACAAATAAAAACTGGAAGCACGCGTGACCCAGAAGATGACCTGAGACAACTGCGAACGATATTTCAATGAGACTGGCGGTGGTGAGGGTAGAGTTCATATAGACTCAATCTGTGCCACTAATTTGGCGCGAAACAGTCTGACTGCAGAATTCAGGTATACCTTGCTCGACAGGGTTGGACAAGTTGTTTCACACACGAACAAACAGGATATAAACGTTTTACAGAGAGTAGAGGTGATTTCCCAGGTATCACATTTGAAAATGACACCAAATTCTGCTCTGCGGTCGTTGAACTGTCCAGTTGGCGATGCTCGACGCGCTGCCTATATGGGTGAATAGTGATTGATGTATTACTGAATGTGTGTGGCTGCCTTCAGACCGTGTGGGTTACAGGCAGTGCGTGGAGGAGTTTTCTTGTGTTCTCAAACATCTCTGCGTACAAGACCCCTGATATATGTCGTGTATTTCTGAAATGTTATTGCTTGATTTGCTTTTGTCTCTCTATACACATGTGGATGGACCATATCACTCTATCTGATGTGATCATCAATAATCAATTCCTATCGATGATGCTTGACAGGCAAGGAGCGTGTGCTAGTTGTCCGCTGGCCTGGCCACAAGGTTTCTGAGCACTATGGGAAGCAGACATTTCTTTCGTAATATGTTATTTACACTACCAGTCTGTCGTACTGTAATCAGAGCAGGACATCACGTCTGATGTTTGTGGCAGCGGAAAGCTAGTGCTTCCTGTCACCTCTTACACGCTGAATTCCGACGCAACCGACTGCCATCATCTGGCGTTTTGTTCGGAGATTAGCGCGACTTCTTGTCTGTGCGCCTCTCTCCCTACCTGTGTGCATGGTAGTACAAGAAGCGGATGACGGTGCATTAGCCGACAGCAGCCGTGGGCCCAAGCGGGTGTAGTACGGCCTCTATCCCGATCTGCGGGCGCGGGAATACAGGAAACGGAGGACGCGTCTGCCCTACGGTCTGTACGATGACGAGATCGAACGATTTTTAACACTGTAACTACATATAGTGAATTATGATGATGACGATTTCGTGATGGTATTACTTGCACGAACGGAAAAAAGCGATCTATTCAATTACATCTTTGGTACGTATTTTACAAGACCTGGATTTTCTGAAACAGCAGAGAATGTTTAGCTTTTCCCACCCAATAAAACAGGGATAAAACTTTGCGAACTGAATTTTATCAATAAACGGTATAACCTTTGCTATGTAATTGACACTGATTAGAATTTCCTGTCATACAATCTTTTCTCTCCAGCACACATTGAGTCTTTTACCCGCCATTTTCCCGATGGGGGAGGGTAAGCGGCGGGCTGGCGGATCTACCACCGGCGGAGATGTCAATTAATTTATCGATTTACTTAATCAACCAAACAAATTAATAGATTGGGAGAGGGGTGTTTGAGTAACTCCGGTGACAGGGATGGGGAACTTAGGAGGGTTCGAGAGGGGAGTGAGGTGGAGGGGGATAGGTGGGTAGCATTTTCGCAAGGACGAACTATACCCAGGCAGTCATAAATCAACCCTCAGACAGACATAAGCCAAATTAGCAAAACAGTAGGTTAAGGTCATAAATCAATCGGTTGACAGAATTTAATTTATTTCCATATGAATTATGTATCAAAAGGGGAGTAGAAACCCTGTTGCCTTACTAATTACAACAGATTGCAATGGAGTTTGTGAGATACAATTTTTATCGGTGCGACTCTCATGTTCCCACGGAGCTAAACAGTATGTGATAAGACACGCAGTGTGACTCCATGTGTAAGAAGCAACAAGACAGCTCGAATCACGTTTATGTTTCATTATCAGCTGCAATCAGTAGCTCATTTGAAGAGTGATATTATTGTGTGTGTGCATTATTTACAGCTGAAGAAGCAAAACAATGAAATACTGGATGTTCCCATACCATGTTATAAATATCAGACGTAATTTGCTTTCTAATGAGCTCTCCCATCACAAGTGGAAATTCTAGGGATTCTACAGAATGAGTCCAGATCGCTTCCCCTTTTTGGAGTAAATGAGATCAGCTACTTTTAGAAAGCAGCAAACATTCTTTGAAACGTCTCCTGGTGAGAAAATCTCATTGTAATAAAGCAATCCAATGAAAGTGTTTCGGTAACGTTAAAATGCCACTCTGATAATCTTGTTTTAGTAAGACCACTTTGTTCAAGTGGTATGTTTCCAAACATTTGCTAGAAATTAATGAAGCGAGGAGAGTACCTCTGCAACGGTGCAGTTTCGCCAAGAAATACAATAGTCAGCTTGAGAAGTATTCAGAAGCAACATTCCTGAATTAGAAGTGAGATTAATTGCCATCAGTGGAGCAGCAGTGGGTGGAGGGCTCTGAGTAGGGGTAGACAATGCGTTTGAACACATCGAAGAAGTCCTTGATGATAAAGATATCCGATGAGTACTACTCGGCTTCATTCAGCTGCTCATTCACAGGTGAAAGGAATCTAGTTTTCAGATCTCATCAGCTGATGACTCCCTGTGTCTTTTCATGTTAGTATATTTAGGATATCCAGCTTCGGAATGTATTGGCAGCTATAAAAAGCAGAACCACGAAGCAGTTCTACACGTAGCATAAGAGGGCATAACAGGTGATAATACCATCGCATGTGGGGCATAGCTGCCGACTCCGTCTCGGACAACGCTTCCTACGTCACATGCAGAAATCAAGTTGCCATACTATAGAAGCATCCGACTATCATATCTGACCCACCTTTGATACTTAACTTAACCCAGATTATTTCACATTCGCATTCGCTAATAACTTCACTGGATATTATTGAATTCTTTACTGCTATAAATACTCCTCCACCATTGGCGTTTATCCTATCCTTGCGGTATATATTCCATTCTGTGTCTAGGATTTCGTTACTGTTCACTTCCGGTTTTAACCAACTTTCCGTTCCTAATACTATATGCGCACTATTTCCTTCAATAAGAGATACTAATTCAGGAACCTTGCCCTGGATACTCCTGCAGTTTACCAATATTACGTTAACTTTTCCTGTTTTTGGTCTCTGAGGACGGACGTTCTTTATCAACGATGATAATGTCCTCTCTGGTAAGCCGTCAGGTATTTTATCGTTTCGCCCAAGGGGGGGGTCCCTCTAACCTAAAAAACCCCCGTGTGCACGCCACACGTACTCTGCTACCCTAGTAGCTGCTTCCGGTGTGTAGTGCACGCCTGACCTGTCTAGGGGGGCCCTACAGTTCTCCACCCAATAACGGAGGTCGATGAATTTGCAACCATTACAGTCGCAGAGTCGTCTGAGCCTCTGGTTTAGACCCTCCACACGGCTCCAAACCAGAGGACCGCGATCGACTCTGGGCACTATGCTGCAGATATTAAGCTCAGCTTGCACTCCGCGTGCGATGCTGGTTGTCTTCACCAAATCAGCCAGCCGCCGGAAGGAACCAAGGATGGCCTCAGAACCCAAGCGGCAGGCATCATTCGTTCCGACATGTGCTACTATCTGCAGCCGGTCACACCCAGTGCGTTCAATAGCTGCCGGAAGGGCCTCCTCCACATTACGGACGAGACCCCCCGGCAAGCACACCGAGTGCACACTGGCATTCTTCCCCGACCTACCCGCTATTTTCCTGAGGGGCTCCATAACCCGCCTAACGTTGGAGCTCCCTATAACTAATAGGCCCGCCCTCTGTGACTGTCGGGACCTTGCCGGAGAATCGGCCACTGGCCCAACAGGCGAGGCATCCTGTGGTGGCTCGGAAACGATGTCATCACCACTAGGAAGCACCCCGTACCTGTTGGAAAGGGGTAAGGCAGCCGCCACGCGGCCAGATCCCACCTTCGCCTTTCGGCCAGGCACGCGCGAGCCCACCACTGTCCGCCATTCACCCTGGAGTGATGGCTGACCGGTAAGATGCTCACTGCCGGAAGACGCAGCGACATCAGGGGTTCCATGTGATTCCAAGGCCACCGAAGTAGGCATAGGTCTCACCACAGTTGCCCCAACGCCACTACGAGCCGACGCCTGCGCCTCGAGCTCGATGAGCCTAACAGACAAAGCCTCCACCTGCCCCCGAAGAGTGGCCAATTCTCCTTGCGTCCGCTCACAACAACCACAGTCCCTACACATGACTATGTTTACCCTACTCTATACGGTGACAAATTCCCAAGATAATCTTCTGGTGAGCTACTCTGATAGTCAAGAAACACTCACTGAAATACGAGACGCGAAAACTACGCTAGGTTTTCCCAGAAAAACTATTTAAAAGCTAAGCGCAGCAAATAAGTACAAAAACGCTTTATACAAACAGTACTCGCTGCTGCTGGTGCTGTCGCTCTGGCTGTCACAAGACAACTGCTGATTCAAGTGACTAGTGGCTAACATGTTGTGCAGGAACATGCATTGCTCTCAGTTTATGTGCTTGTGGGGTGGTTTCACATGCTCTTTCATTATCAGTCGTTTTTCCTTCAAGGGGATGCTACCTTGTGGACTTTATTGGTGTACAGTGATAGCTACACGTTATAGGGACCTCTTCGTGCAACACGTGGTTCCATGATTGAGAGACTGCATCGCTGTCTACACACCTGTTTTCATGAAAGAGGGCACTACACGACAGGTCGCTTGCCAAGTGAGAGAGTTTTAGTTCGAGAAACCTTGGATAACGCCCTTATCACCAATTGGCAATGTCAACATGTGTGCCCTTCCGCATTCCCTTGGCCAAATCCATGTGATTTTTGGTTGTGGGGATACCTTAAAGATCGTTCCTATTGTGGACTAATGCAGGCTATTCCTGATCTGAAAAGTAGCATACAGTGACATATAGTGCAGATTACACCGGATATGCTGCGACTAGCTGTCGACCATACTGTGTCACTGATGTAGTATGTTATTGAGGCGGGAGACCACGCTGAACACATATGGTAACTTGTGACCGTATTCTAATAAACATAACAGAACCATCGTTTTCATGTGTTTCATTATTGCTCCGCTTTCCTTGCTCCATTACCACATTATGACTGATTGCAGCGCTATATTTTACCTAGTGTGAGAAATGAGAACTATTTTTTTTAACATTATATATACCCACGAGGTTTCAGGGTCATGCGATGTGTAGAGCTTGCACCTCAACATTCGGAGCACCGTGAGTTTAACTCTAACCAGCAGATAGACAAAATGTTCAGGTCATTGTCACAGATAGTGCACACATCAAGCAAAAATTGAACTGGACAAAATGTACCGGGAAAACTTGCACGTTAAGTTTTCTGAACACCAACGAATTTTAACTTATGCTACTTCAGAAAATGACTTTACTCCGACTATAGAATTTCATCAGTAGAGTGTGATTTGAAGTATTACGCCAAAAATTAATACATCGATATGGAAAATTAAGTTTAATACAGCTCTTTAAATTGCCAAGAATGTATTGTTGACGTCTCAGTCAAAAAGAAACATTGTTTCCGCTTTTCAAGTAATTTTGATAAAGTAAACATATTAGATTAGAATATGTTTGCAAATTGATCTAAATTTTAAGCAGGGAACTTTGCAGTCAATTTTGACACGAAAAATACTGCAAAAACATTTGAAATCTATATCAAGAATATGGTGATGTCGGATTTAAGTAAAAGAGTGAATTCATCAAGGAACCATATTAAGTTCCAGGAAAGTCCCGTTTGTTTCTTGTTCATATTAAGATCAAAACTGAATACCTTGGTCGTCAGTATGAAAAATGAAATAGTTGTAATGAACCATTTCCAAAACATACAATGGCTTACTGTCTGGTCATTCACGACTCGAAGTCTACCAGATCCAAAAGTAAGGTATGGTTGCAGCTATGATCATGAGAACTACAGCTGAAGCTGGATGTAGAAAAGGCTGGAAAATAAATAAGATTTTGATAATTGATGCCGTTTCTGAGCAATACCCACTGAGAGCACCCATTGTCAATTTAAGAAAGGAAAATGAAGAAATAGAATAAGCCCTGAATATAGAAGCCACGTTCAAACTATTGAACCTTTCCATTCAGTTAGTATTACGGAACAACAGTTTTTTCATTAAAACTACTCTACCAAAAGCACTTAGACACTCTGAAGAAAACTGTTCATGAAGATGTAAAAGAGTTACAGATTAAATATTGTTAATGAAAAGGCAGGAGTTGTTGCGTCTACCAGAACTGCTAATAGTCATTTAACGTTAAACTGGATAAAATGGAAAGAAGTATGTATAATAATTTTTAATATTTTTGATAGACTTAACGAATCTTGAATACTGCTGACTACTTCTTGTTTACAAAAGATTTGTTGAGCTCCATGTGTAACATGGCATATATTTAGGAAAAATTACATTCATTTATTGAGATGGAGATTGACTTATTATAAATTCTTTTAATTTTTGAAGCAAGTAACTTTTTTATGACACAATTGCAACAGGTTTCGGCCTTCAGTGGCCATCTGCAGATCTGCAATAGAAAAAAGAAAAGATTAGGTTAACGCATGAAACAAATACAAATATTTTCACTGTATATGCTCGTGAGCTAAGTACTATTAACACACGTATGGTTCAAACGTACGGGCAGCATTTTGTGAATAAATTGTAACGTACCAACTACACTACGCAGTAGTGTATAGATGTATCTTTCGCTGTTTTTCTTTTAGCTTGCATTTGGTAATAATAGTAATAACTCAGAGGCTTCATCTAAATTTAATGAGAAGCATTTCGTGTCGCCCATAAGATGACGTGAATTCACTATTTGTGTTGTATTTCAATTAAGATAACGGAGGCACTTCAGATGATATTAGGCAGCGGACTTCAGGAAGTTATTTATGGAAGACGATTACTTGCCAAGAGAAGGAGTGTGAGAAAATAACGCAGGCACAAGTCGTACATGTGCGGCAGTCACACGGGGACACAGAAAATTTCTCGATTGTTTGTGAAGAATCTTCGCGTAGCTAGACACTTCTGTCAGCTTAAAAATCGTGTGGAACGACTATGTCAAACGTGTATCTCCGTACTAGTCTGCTATGCAGCAAATGGAGTTACCACAAGAAAGATAAATATACATGGACTTTTTAACCACTCAGGATAAGAATAAGTTTTTAATAGTAATCTAAATGACGTAAGCCAAGATACTACCTAATCAGTCAGGTTCCTCTGTCGCAGTTAGTTTGTTTTCACTTAATTTCAAACCCGAGTAAATCAAATGTGACTCACGAGAACCGAGGTGCATGTTAAGTGGATGGGGCGTGCCAGATAAGCTGTAGGCGCGCCCGAAAGCATATGTCACTAGAGGGCTGCCTGAGAGGCATGTCACGTAGAAGAACGCTCCCCAAAAATCATCATCTCCGATTAAATGTATTACTTTAGTAATTCTATCGCTGTTCGGATACTACTCCGAGAATACGCTCGTCTGATACTACTCAGACTGTACGAGACGGCGGTTGGGTAGCAACAAGCTATTCCGCAAGTATTACATGCACTATTTTGCACGAGTAGAAAGAGATTTTGATGATCTAGGTATCAGTTCATTAGTGACTAATGCTACTTATAGCCCAAAGAGCTGCACAAGACGAAGAGATTTTCTCCGCCAGTTGCATTATTAGAATTATAAGCTTGTTTCAAAATCATTGCGAGTCCGAGTTGCCATAAGTAACACACTGTCTAAAAACTCAAACATTCCTTCAAGTATTTTAAAATTTTCCAAATAGGAGCGAAGGCACTTTCAACTCAAAATACTAACAAATACTGTGTGGCATGTATTGCGACAGGAGAAAAAACAAACCTACGAGGTAATGCTGTTCCAAATAGAGTAAATGCACGTCTCTGTTACGGTCCCCTTTTGTGACACCTTACAACAGCGTCAACAACCACGTGCTTGACTTTTATTATTGTCAAAGAAAAATCAGAGTTAAACTTTTTTTTGTTGTGTTTGCGAGGTTAATACACAATCTGCAGCGTTTTTGTATGTTCAAACCTCAAACGCTGTTGCCCTGCTAACTTCTATTTCTGTCAAGTACTTCGTTTTCCCTGCACTCGCAGTTAGAAGGGTATCGATAATACTCGTTATTTAAACGTACTGGCAATAACGAACGTTGACCATCGGGCCGATGACAGCCGTTCAGGTGTAGGGCGTGGTTTCTATGCCCGCTGTGCAGCAGCTCTGCAGTTCATCAGTTAGCCAAGGACAGGCTTGCTTCTAGTTTTTTTCCGGTGTGTAGGGGAGCTTGTTCGTCTTACAATTGAGTATTTTTGTTAATAAATCCATGAAATTTTCCGTTTAGGTCTGATAGGGAAACAGAAATGGTCCCACAAACTATTTCTAGCACCTCACTTACAAGTTCATACAGATTAATGTGTCTGAAGCCTCTGTATGTAGTTAGTTTCTGTTTGTTTCTGGGACTTTCTAGTAAACACGTCATGAATGGTTCAAATAGCTCTGAGCACTATGGGACTTAACATCTTAGGTCATCAGTCCCCTAGAACTTAGAACTACTTAAACCTAACTATCCTAAGGACATCACACACATCCATGCCCGAGGCAGGATTCGAACCTACGACCGTAGCAGTCCTGCCGTTCCGGACTGCAGCGCCTAGAACCGCAAGGCCACCGCGGCCGGCAAACACGTCATGAATGTTATATCACTGGCACACATAACAGTTGCAGATATTAGAGACGCATGTCAATATCGTCGTTTACCTGAAGTGAGGGGGGAAAACTGGAACCATTAGACGACCCCAATTTCTACCTGTACTTTTGTATTAATGTATACCAGTCCGACGCTAGTCTACTGCTAACAAAGCGGCGGCCTGCTTTGTTAAGTGTTTTTGTTGACAAATAAAAGTATCACATCTTTGTATAAAACTCATGACATTCGAGATCTCGACTTTTAATTATGGTGCACAGACATAATACCTCTGAATTGTACATTAGCCCGAAATTTCGCCATGGAAATTATCAGGAATATGGTGTTGCGACACCTGGCTCTTATTTCGCCTGACGGTGTTGTTCCATTTTTGACGGACAAACACTACGTGTGAATGGAGAACAGGGAGATATATGGTCATAGTCTCTTCCCATTCATTTAGTAGCACTAGAATAATAATTTTTCAATTTCCACACATACCACAAAGAATATTCAAGTACATGTGAATTACGAAGGGACCAAACTGCTGAGGTCATCGGTAACTAGAATTATGCACTACTTAAACTAATTTATGCTAAGAACAACACACACACCCATGCCCAAGGGAGGACTCGAGCCTCTGGCGGGAGCGGCCTCGCAATCCGTGACATTTCATAGCAGAATGTATTTTTTGAAGCAACATTTTTGAACAAGATATATGCTTATAATAATGCGTTTGAGTGAGAAACTCTTAATTACGATACAGCTAAAGGAAAGATTTCTACTTCAAGGGAGACTCTCAACGAAATGGACATTCAAAAATAAATACTTTGTACTTCACTTTTTTTATCCAATTGGAGTTTTAAACTATGTTCCTGTGCTTGCAGATAATAATAATGAATTAAGGATAGTCCGCCTGTTGATAGAACACAATATCCTTCAATTTGCTTAGGTTCCAAAGATTTTTAGCCTCTGCTGTTTCACCTCGAACTGATTTTTTTCTGTATTCTTTCAATTTTTGCGTAATGTCCTGTGGTTGGCAACAAAATTCAGCAGCAAGTCTGTGTTAATAGAGCATATCATCACTGCTACACCTCACCCGCCCTGAGTAGATCTTATTTGGTACTTGCCTGATATATGTGTTGTTGTTATTATTTTTGCGTTTAAAAATAATTTATCTAATAATCATTGCCAATTTATGAATGTTGCTTCATTGGTTGTGGCTCGAATGTAAATCCTCAGTGCGAAGTGGATTAAGTCACAGAAAGGAAATAACATCCCGAATTTTCAAATCCTTATGAGGAAACGTTACTTTAAACATAGAAGTTATAACAATACATTTAGCAAGTAAATAATAAATGCAGTTTAGAACACGTCACCCAAAGCCATGATGACATTCCGTGCTAATTTAGAATTATTGCTGCCTTCTAATGGCAGACACAAGATAACCTTAAAGTAAAACGAAAAAAAGAGAAAGAATAAAAGAGAAATTGTACTGATGATAACGCAAATTCGGTGGAACATATTCGCGAATTATACAAAACGAACAACATTGTGTGCTTGCAAGAAGGGGTACCTTCTTTACTTCATTATGTCTATAGTTCACGTTTTTCACTAATGCACAACAGTAGGTCTAACCTTAGAAATTAATATGTCATCGAAGAGATGAATGACATTTGTGTTTCTGGAGTGGGTGTGGTTAAACCTAGAGCTCCCATTCAATAAGTCTCTACCAGTTAACGCAAAATGTTGCACAAGAGTTTCCGTTTTTGAACAGTTAACTTTCCCACATTGCTAAACAGCAAATTGTACAAGCTCAGTATAATACCTCACAAATTAACCTCATTTTCTTTTCTCGGTTACAGATATTCTTTGTGAAAAGAGATACCTCACAAATTAATATCATTTTCTTTTCTCAGTTACAAATGTTCTTTGCAAATCCCAGAGAATAGTTCCAGATTAGTGGAGATCATAGAAAATACGTCTACCTACATAAGAGTTACTGCAAGCAGCATTCAGCATAAGTTTGCTCAGTATAAAACTTCTAAGACAGCTTTGTGCTCTTAGTAATATAGTTTTATCAATATTACCTTTCGGTTAATTACATCATAATATTTGAATAAAATGGTAGTCTGATAATCTTGCGTTCAGGATCTGTATGCTTTGCCCCATGAAATTAACAATTTATTTATTCAAACATCACTTACTAAAGCTAATACTATCATACAGGTTAAATCACATAAACTGCAGTACACAAACTGTAGTATACGCATTATCTACAACTGGAATGAATTTTCAGCTGTCATTCCATTTTCATTTTTGGTTATTGATGTGCAGTAATCAAAAAAATTTTATCTAATTGGGTCACCTGAAACAATGTGTGATCTCTTTGCTTAGCTATTATTATCATAAAATTAAGTTTAAGTGAAGTTACAGAAGTTCAACATTTCTCTTTCAGTTAAAGGATTGGACATCCTACGAGAAATAGAAAATTAAGCCTTAGAGAGACAGTTCATGGAGTATCGTCATCACTAACATCAAACTGTAATATAAATAACAGCAGATGTTAAAGAAATATAATAATTAATTGTGAGAATTATTTTATAAGTAAATTATTATATATGCAAATCAATAAAGTGAATGTTACTTACATCATTTCCAATGCATTAAAAGAAACAGCTGCAGCATGTATCTACATTTCAGGATAGATGATTAAATTATTATTTTGCTGACAGTGCTTAGGCAGGTGTTTCTATGGTTCCATTTCTTCATTAAAGTCTCTTCTGTTAAAACGCATAAGGGATGGCAACACAATTAATAAATATTGCTGTCAGATCACAACAGCATGCAGAAGGCAGATATTGAAATTTAAGTCAACAGAAATTATTCAAAAGCTATTTATTTTCGTATAGAACCACTACAAATTCATAACTGTAACTACACAAATGTTGTATACATTAAATATCAAAGCAAAAGAGGTAACCTAGCTTCGTGCTGTTATAAAACAATCTTTCATTTTATAAAAGATACTGTAAACGTTATCATGTTCCACTAAAGCTATTAGTAAAATATACTACATTATAATACTGATATATAATCTAAATTTTACAACTGTAAGTACACAAAATTTGTTTACACTCAACATAAAATTAAAAGTGATAACATTGACAAAACTGTATATTCAGCACTTTTGTCAAACAGTCATTTGCTTTGTGAAACACGTTATGAGACAATCTCATATTCACCTGAAATTGTTAGTTTAGCTATATTCACCGTTTTCATAAACTAGACAAGGGTAATTTACAAAAGTGCAGGTGGTAACATTGACTAGACAGAATACTAGGAGCTCATGTGATACCACCAGGAAATTGCACTCTTCACATCATAATTCACTTCACATACACCTAATTTAGGTAGTAGAATGCAGATTTCAGAAGTACAATTGTTCTCTGTGAAACAAGGATCAAAGAAATTGAACATAAATGTATCCACTATGACACTATTGTTGACTGAAGAGGATTTTCGAATTTCGTATATTTTTGTGTGTGTTCAGGGGGGGTACGTGCATGTCTTTACAAATGCAGTAATGAATCAGTCAGAAAGTAAGGATAGGGGCAGAAGGGTAAAAGATGAGAAGGGATCAAAAACTAAGTGTGGTGGAGCAGAGGAGAGGAGATGTTTGTTTCTGGGTGTGTCATGGAGAAGTGTGTGGAGGGGGAATTTTAAGCATTCTAAACAGTAACTGTATCATGTATTTCGACAATAAAAAATTCTCCATTACTGTACTGCATTGTGTATTTAATACTACAGTCAATAGAGAGGAATCTAAAATAGTAGCTCCACATTCTCCAGATGGATGCTGAGATTAGAGCAGCACCGAGGAATATTATCATGATTGTGGTTAATTGGAGAACAGTGGTAGACACACATAACGGCATGTTTTCCATATGTAATACTGATGTGTCATTCCCTACTGTTGAATTGCGCTCTGATTGAGGGGTAAGTGTGCCCATTTCAGCTTGTTCTGCTGTCACTCTGTACTCATCATAACCTTGTTTGAGGTGTCCCATTCCAGCAACAAATGTGTCTGTGGCATACATTTGGATATGCTCCACAGTTTCCACTTCAGATCTCAGTGTGTTAGTGGTCTGAATAACTGTAGTCTCCTTGGTCAAATCAAGTTCATCATACTTTTCAGTGAAGTCCCCCATGTCAGCAGATACTGCGGGATTATCTACAGTTTGTGATGCTTTCGATACTTGACTGAAGACTGCAACATTCCTGAAACCCAGAAAAGTAAAATTATTAGTAATGTTTGAGCGAAATTAGCTAACTTCAACGACAGAGAAACTAAACATCACTATAGCTACTAAAATGTATTAAACAAATAACAGTGTTGACATAATGATAATTTTCAAATCAGATAAGAGAAATTATTAATTAGGAAATGAATTTCCTTATCGAGTGGTATTATAACATTCTATATAAAATGGAATGTAGCTGTAAAATGATCCTACAGTAGTAGAAAACTTGGATACTTCTATGTAATGTTGAACAATGTAGACATAAGAGTAGTGTCATAGAGGCAGCTACAACTATATATCACCCTCATGACTGTCAAACCTAGTAGCGTTGTCTCTGTTTGAGAGTATAAAGAGGTATATGTTACAATCAGTGCACAAAACCATGAGAAACTCTTGTAAAGCGTATCCCATGTACTGGACCACCCATACCAGCTTGTCAATTAAGATGGCAGGAAGTGAAGTGTATGACTATGCTTAGCTTTACAGCGTTTTTGTTATATGTAGTATGTACACAGCTATCAGTTTTGTTTCTTTTAAGAAATAGTTCCTCTGTAACTATTAACTATAATTTGATGTGCAATTCATTTCAAATTAGGCAGATAAAATCAGTAACAAACAGAAGTAACAATCGTGATGTATAATTGTCCTAGCACAAAACATAAACAAATAATAGTAATGACTTCATGTACAGTAGTAAACATAACTCATATCTGGTGTTATAAAATTAGAAAAAAATTGTAACATTAAACACTGATCGATATGTAAAAGGAGGTTGTAACTTGCTAGCTGGTATTGCTTATTAGCCAAAAGCCAATTCATAGATAAAATAAAATGCTACATGATTATTATACCTCATAAATATATAGCTATTTCTCGGCCCTTAGAGAGGCCTTTGCTTAGAATCTATCGTGTACACTTAAGGATTCAATTCACTTAATCTCAAAGTCCATTCATTCCTGTCCAAAACTGAGTAACATTCATATGAACATACTAGAACAACCATAAAGGGTAAGAACATGCTATGTAGTACTTACTCAAATTGACGATCAGGCAGCTCATATCCAGGAACGACGGTTGTGAAATTCCCAGAATTTGTGGTAGGTTCCTTAAGTACAGCTGTAAAAACTGAAATAGAAAGAAGTCTGTAAGCACCCACACAAAATTAAAATCGGGTAACGGTTTTCACTTTCTTAACAATTTGTCACAATATTACTGTATCAATAAATACAAACTGTAAAGAAGATCATTGTTCGTAATAGGGGACCGTAAACTGTCATATCCTGTATGTGAGCTGACTGCATTTAGTTATGACCATTCAGCTATATTAAAACGACGAAAAATATTTGTTTAAGCTATCAACGTGTTCATCATATGCATAGCTTTTAAAAAGTTGTCTCAGTGTTATATTTTTAGAAGATTTATTCTGAGCCTGCTATCACTGATCCTGTCACAAAGGTTACTAAATTATATCGATAGTAAAACACCTTCACAACGACCCAATTCATTCATTACATACGAAAATTGGTTTGAGAAGCTGATATAAGCCAATATAGTCTGAGGAATCGATTCAAAACATTTCATAGACTGTGTAAATCAACCAATAATTTTGAAGCTCAAATCAAAATTGGAGTAGTAGAAAGAAATTATTCGTTGAGAAATGGTACTTACCAAAGATACTTAGCAAAAAAGAGAAAAAATCCATGTCTGTAGACAGATAGAAAATAAAAAAAGAGTTCCCTGCACTAAACAAGAACTCACGTCTTCTCCACACAATGGGCAGCTCGAGAATGACGCGAGTCACTGCTGGCTTTGTGATGTTGTGGACAAATGAGGCATTAGGCTGCTGACGAACGAGCCTACGGCTGATAGTAGAGGTCGCCCTTGTAGCGAAGACGCCAGCTCCATCTCTCAGATAATCTAGGTAACAACCAAGTGAGATCTTCATGCGCTCTCTTTTATATTGGCCTCCAAATTTCTTGCAACAGGTGGCTTGAATGTTAGAAGAAAATAATGACTTTTAAAAGGAAATAACCTGCGCTTTGAAATGAGGATTAAATTTAAGAGACGTCGGTGGAAATCTTTAACCACAGTGTGTTGCATCAGCTCTGTTTCAGATAAAACCGGCTTAATTCGTTATTGTCGCCTTCATTACGTATCATTTCGTGTAAAGAGTGATGTGGTTTTAATAGCCAGTAAAATACACAGGCTTTCACATTCGTGCATCGCAGGTAGACGGACACAAGCAGGATTTCGTAACCTACATCAGTTGTAGCTTTTATACCACTAAAATAAAATTTACGCTTTAATGGTGTATGTTGCTCAGTGTTATATAACAGTATTAACCTAATATGATAATTAGACACGTAGAACTGTTTTCAAGATAGTTATACTCTTTTAGTTCCTTCATATCCATTGTTTTGGATGGTTTGTCGCCAGCAGAAATTCATCCAAAGATTCAACAGGTGAGAGATGGGGAGCTGACTCCAACCATGAGGGAGAATTATTCTGCAGCTATCTAACTATAGCATGACCAACGAATGTGAAACACATGGAAATGGTACAAAGTGCATAATGTATTAGTCAACGAACAGTAAATACAAGTTTATGTACATATCAAGCTCGTTACTCATAGCGAGGAGAAAAATGGACCATCACTACATGGAAAAGACAGAACAGTAATAAACGACGTGCGTGGAGGCTTGTAGCCACGAAACGAAAAGGGAGATACAGATTTTATCCACTGTGTGACTAGTAGCAATAAGATAATCAAGGTGTGTCCCATATTTTGTATCTCACAGTAAAACGATTGATCAGTAAGCGTGAAAAATGTTGACTTTTGTGTACGCCAACTGGGTGAAAAGTTTTTGTGCTTACGAGTATGGACTACAACAGCACGCAAAGAAAAAAAATCTTCTTAATTTGCACAATAGCTGCACGATCCTTTGCAACCGACCGATCGCTCGAAATAGAGTCTTGATGTTTAATGTCAATCTGGCGATAGCACCAGACTGCCCGTTTTTCCCACACGAGCGTTAATGTGAACAGATGCGTATGGTGGAATTTTCGAAACTTGCAAATTTGGGAACTAATTATGTTATGAAATAATGATTTAAAGCATAGTGCAATTAGATTTGCATCTTTGAAAATGTCTCATAATGAGGACTTGCCGTTAAAGCACGTAGGTAAACATTCCTTTCCTCGCAATATATTTAAAACCATTGGGATCCTTTCATCTTCATTACTATTCACAAGACGTTTTGAGAATTTGTATGAACATCTATAGGCAGATACAGCGGATTTTCGCATGTATGTTTCAGCTGAAGGTGGATAGTGGTATGTTCTCTTTTTCATTAAGGATTCCATTAAGCAGCACACAGCAAACAAATATCACTTGCACCCTTGTATAACACTTTTAGAAACCAGCAGTAGAACATCCGCGTCGTAATATCTTTATAATAATACCACAAAGGTACCTCATTTGGCCCAGCGTAGTGCACGAACCCGACATGGCATGGATTCAAAAATCGTGGGGAGTGTCCTGCAGAAACTTTGAGAAATGCTGCCTCTGTAGCCGTCCATAATTGCATGGTTACATGCACAAATTGACCTCTCATTTACGTTCTGTATTGGGTGATCCAATTGGCCAAATCATTCGCTCGAACTGTCCAGAATGTTCTTCATACCAGTGATTAACAATTGTGGCCCAGTAACATATCACATTGTCATCCATCAAAACTCTATCGTTTTTTGGGAATATGTAGTCCATGAACACATGGTCTCCAAGTAGCCGAACATAACAATTTCCAGTCAGTGATCTGTTCAGTAGGACCAGAGGATCCAGTCCATTCCATGTAAACACAGCTCACATTGTTGTGGAACCAACGTCAGTATGCACCGTGCTTTGCTAATAACTTGGCTCTATGGCCACACTCGAACTCTTCCCAACTGAAATCGAGACCCATCTGAGAGGGCAACGGTTTTCTAGTAGTATAGGGTGCAACCAATATTGTCACAAGCCCTCGAGAGGCGATGCAGACGACGCCCTGCTGTTAGCAAAGGGTATCTAGTGCCATAGCCGACTGACGAAAAATTTCACTGCACTGTACTACATCCCACCACAATTCCTTCGATTTCTTCGTGCAGTGTTGCTTTGCTGTTAACACCGACGATTCTACGGTAACACTGTTGCTCTCGGACGTTAAGTGAAGGTTGTTAGCCGCTGCGTTGGCCGTAGTGAGAGAAAATGCATGAAATTTGATATTCTTGGAACCCTCTTGGCATTGATGATCTCGAAATATTGAATTTCCAGACTGACTATTCCTAGAAGCCTGGATGTGTTTTTTCGGTCGATGCTTCCTTTTGGTGTAACTGTAGCAGAAGTTTCTTTTTTTCTCCAACATTGCAATACTTTGATATTAGTTACATCGTCTACCCATTTGTTATTCAGCATTACTTTGAAGCTCCCCATTTCAGTGACTGCCATTCTCTTCTTGTCTGACCTAATTATCATCCAAGTTATTCTGTCAGACAAGGTTAAACTTATTAGAAATACCGTCAGCAAAAATTCTCAATACTTCAATTTATATTTTCTGTCAACAATTTTCTTACTATAAGTAAAGTGGGGATTAAACAGCAAAAATCGTCGATCCTTTTTAGTGTATAATTTACTAACTTAATTCTGTCAGCAGCACCTTATGTAATTCGACTGTATTCCATTACCGTTGACTGACTTTTCATTATGGTCGTCTAACAACATTATTTCAAAACACAATCCATTAAGTTCAACTGCTCCTCCAAGGCCTTTTATGTCTCTGACAGAATTACAATATCATCCTCGAGCCGCAAAGTTTTTCTTTCTATACTCTGAACATTATTTCCCTCGCCGAATTTCTCCCTAGTACTCTCTATTGGGTTTTGAATGTACACGATTAATAAACTAGAAGAGAAAGGACGATCCTTTATCGCTCCCTTCTGAGTCTTTATCATGCTTTCAGGCTTCCCACTTTTGTAACGACGGTCTCGTGTGTGCGCACATTGTAGACATCTTTCGCTCCTTGTGTTATACTCGCTACCTTGAGAATCTGAATGGCTATATTATAGCGAAGGTTCTCCTAAGCTTCCTCCAAATCAAAAGATGGTACAAACGTAGATATTCATTTATTCAGTCGATCTTCTAACAAGGAAGAATCACAAACGTGCAAGATATTAGGCCTAGGAATCGATCCGCGTGAAATTTGGGCCATTATTCTGACAGTAGGTAGTCACTGCCTTCCTTATCTACAGCTTTGAAACTTTGGTGCGCACCGGATGTTTGTTACTCGCTCCAGCCCACTACAGCCGCCTAATGCCTGCGAGTGATGTGCTATGCAGCCGAGCTACAGCCGGAACCCTCCTATCTGTGGCATGTTGATGTCGAGGGAGGATGTGAACAAATCTGCCCTACTTGTTTTGAAATTTTGTTCGACATCCAGTATTACTGTACGCTAAACGTATTTACTAATGTGGGTGTGTGCTATGTCAACCTTAAGCACATGTAAGTTTAAGATTCTTTTAACAAAATTATCGTGGTGATGCTCTGGCGATATGTGCCTCGAAATCAGAGTGAATAATCCCAAAGAAGTGAAGAATTATGAAATGAAACTAATAATATTGAAACTAATAATATTGAAACTAAAGAAGTGAAAAATTATTATGAAATGAAATTCGTGATTTTCGATTTACAGTTTCATAGTGCCATTCATGTTGAATAATAGCGCATATCCTACAGATTTCGTTTACTTCAGCAGTGCTAGCTTTCGAATAAAAAAAAGAAAACGTGTGACAGTAATGTTAATAATCAGATAGCGCTACGCTACTTATTTAATAAGAGTCTCAATCGTTTCATTCATATGGACTGCATTTGTGGATCACAAGACAAAAAGCTGTGTGGCATCAGCAACACGTTAGGAACTGCTCACTTTGACGCAGTGAACAGAGCAACTTACAAATGTGGAAAAATTAGTTCACAAATGTGTTACTTCACTGTAATTCAATCGCTAAGCACGAAAGCTTAAATACTGCACTTTCAGAAAGTGATAATTGCGTACTGTGTTTGTTATTGCCAAAATTTTCACGAGAGATCGATTCCTGGGGCTGATATTTCACAAGTGGGTTTTCTTCTCCTTAAAATATGAGGTCACGTTGGTGATGTCCTCTTGTAAGATACGTCGTAACGTCAGTAGGGCTTAGTGTATTCCTACACTTGTCCGGCACAATAAGTTATGTTCCCCGAGTGCGTTTTCATCACTTTGCACAAGAGCGGCTGAACCTTTAAGTCCCTGACTGCTGGACTGGTATTACGGTCAACACGCTAGACCTCTTTTCCGCTTTCCTCTACGTCCACGAGACGTTGTGGTACGCGATTCTTTTCCTTTGGGGCTTCATAAAAGATCGTATCTAGTTTCCACCACTACCTATTATTTGCCAGAGTTGATACACAGAACTGAATAGGCTGCTGCTTTCATTAATCCAGAGTGTGAGATGAATTAAATTTTAGATAGGATTTGCGCCGTATAACTAAAGGTGCACATAGAGATGACTTGCAAGAAAAATTAGGTTAGTTACACTTTCATTTGTTGTAAAAAATCTGAACTGCACTGTCGTAATATACTACTGAAACTGAGTCACCCTTTTGCGACAACCTTAAATAGGAGTTTCAAAGTATAGCATTTTACATATGGAATATTTTCATTTCTTTTCTCTGTGCAGTACGCAAGAAGAAAAGATTTTTTTTGGGGGGGGGGAGTATGTATATGATGTTATGAAAAATACAGAATATTTTTCGCTTTTTCCAAGTAAAATACAAGAGTATTTAGCATGACAGCGGTTAGCATCATATGTACGGGAAAATGGTGGAGAGTCAGAGAGCATCTAGTCTATATCCTCTGAAGTAGCAATGTAGTATTATTGTTAGTGGTTTAGTGTAACGTTTTGGTACAAGTCAGTGGCCAGGGTGTAGTGCAGAGAGGGATAGTGTATGTATTAACGTCCGGAGAGAGGAACGATGGAAAGTTCTTGAGCAAAACCGAGGATCCGAAGGTATATGAAATTTAGCGTACTTACTTGAATTCAAAGATGTACTTTGTGAATGGCTGTAAATCTCACACAGAATCGACAAAACAAGACTGTTGCCATGTCTTGAAAAGCCCGTGTACCATCGGTATTGTAGAGCTCGTACCAGTGGTAATGTAACATGCGTTGGCACCGACGGCAGCACCATACGGCCGCGGTTGTCTAGCGGTTCTAGGCGCTCAGTCCGGAACCGCGCGACTGCTACGGTCGCAGGTTCGAATCCTGCCTCGGGCATGGATGTGTGTGATGTCCTTAGGTTAGTTAGGTTTAAGTAGTTCTAGGGGACTGATGACCACAGATGTTAAGTCCCATAGTGCTCAGAGTCATTTGAACCAAGCGCCATACGTAACGCACTTTTAGCAATGAAATTGTTCTCTTCTTACTGTAACAATATTACGTATAGGTAACTCTGATTATCTGTGACTGGATATAATTACGTATAGCACTTTTATCTGTCTGAAACACCGATATGCTTGTGCATCAGATATACAAATAAGAGTAAATCTGTATAGTTACATGGTAACCGCGTGCCAGATTTTGCGAATTTGGAATTCCAAATAAATATTTAGGGTCCGCTCATTCTCGGCACCACATTTTGTGTTTTATTTTGTATTCTTTGGTGATGTGTTTCAAGCCGAAGTATGCTGAAAATGGTAATAAATTGCGCCACAGATAAGTTTATGACTTTATTGCCAGGATATATCACCATACACAGGACATGGGAGCTAGCATCCTAAGATTCGTTCTGTATGAGAGATTCACTGTGCAACTTCTCTTTCCCCAGATGTATAGAAAGTGCTACCGCGAGGGACGGATGATGGCCTGCTTCGGGGGCCGTGTTACGAAAGGTGGCGGTGCCTCAACAAGAAATTGACAGCTGTATGGAACGTCTGTTTGTAATCGGCTTCCAACTGAAAAATGAGATCAGTTTACCTGGAAAGTCACGAACTGTTCACAACCACTTACGGGATGTAACTCTTCAGGCTTTCCCTGCGATCAAATGGCATCTTGGGTTGTCGGGTGTTCTGCCAAATATCAGTGTCGTGCTTGCACGATATTTCGGTAACGTAGCTCGTAACCTTCATTGGATGCGACCTAAGACTGCTCATCGAGTGGACCTGGTCCAATATATATGTCTGTGGCCTTACCCCTCCACCTGCGGTTGCAGGCGTTCTCTCTGCAGTCCGCGCCCCCTCGCTGCCATCTTCAGTAACGCTGCCGCTCCGTTTACCGTCCGCTGCGGTACTGGAAGTTCCCTCTGTGATCCACACCCGTAGTACGGACCGTAACATTCGCGTTTTGACGCGTCAGAGTTTCGTTAGATAGAGCCGGGACTGTACATCGAAATTATTGGTCATCTCGACGCGGATCAGTACGTGCACATCATGAAACATGCTATGGTGACCATTGTGAGAACAGGCTGTCCCAAAGAACTGACAGAGTTCTAGCAGGACCACTCACAAGTCACACAAGTCAAATCGTCCAGCAATGGTTTTCGCAACAGGGTGACGTCGACGTAATTCAGTGATCAGTTCGATCGCTGGACTTGAAACCTTCGAAAATTTTTGGGCCAGAATGAAACATCACATGAACTTTCACTGACAGACACTGGCACTATGCACAACTGACCAACCTTATGTTGCACACATGGGAGAGTCTCGCAAAGGATAACACATATTTCCAGATTCTGTCCGTCTCCATACCTCTTCGGATGAGCCCAGTAATTGATGCGTGTACCTCATACTAGCCTTGTGCGTGATATGAAACTTTCCTTATCTCTCCTTACTCCATATTACAACATTTAATATACGTATATATTTGTTAATTGGATATATATATATATATATATATATATATATATATATATATATGTATGTATGTATAACATATATATGTGAAGTAATAGTAGTCTTAATGATTAAGACATACAAATTTAAGAAAGAGCATAAACAAGTGAAGAAATGGTGCCGTAACATGAGACAATCAGAGAAAACACTTAAAAGTGACCAATATAGGAACAAGTAAACCCTAAAACAATAATATTCTCTTCTTGCTGCCTCTACAACAATCTCTACGTTTTCTATGTAAAAGAAGTGGAACGAATACATACAAAAGCTCTATTTCAGTTAACATTCTTTGGGAGCTCAAGGATAGCATTCCACGCAATATGCCCATTTCGCTACGTCACTCTTCAGAAAAGTGATCACTGCAAAATACGTACATGTTGCGTTTATCTTCATGCAGTATTAATTATTAACAGTTAAATTTGTATCAGATTCCTACTGACTGGAAGATTATGTTTTTTTTGTTCATCTCCTTTTAGTTTTCAAGAACCAAAGTTCGCTTCCGTCTCTACTCATTCCGTTGCAGCTATCTTCTCTTTGAATTGTTTCAAACCTTCTCTGTATGGAGACGATGTCGGCTGCTTAACAGATTCAGAACGTGGTGATTTGTAGGAGCTGGTGGCTCTGGATATGGTTTGCTGATTTTGGGGGATGGCCGGATATAATTTATATGCACATTTACACCGTTGTTTGCATCTTGTATTTGAAACGCCTGGTATTTTGTAAAGTCATTGTCTCTAAGTATATGCCTGTTACACGGGGAGAGCCCAGTTTTCCAAATGCCGCTAGGGTACTTCCCTTGTTATTGTCCTCACACAGCTCGCTACAAGTAACGTTATAATCAAAAATGAGGCTACCAATCGCTTCGGTTTCTATTTCTTAAGGACACTATGTTTTAAGTGAACCAACGAGCACCACACATCATACTGCATTTTATGTGTTGAGTCGGGTGATCAATAGATGATCTCTTGCGTTGTCTATCACACAAACGTGATATGATGCCCATCGTGTATTAACACAACATGACTGTTACCAAATGGCTTCAAAAAGCTCACAAAATTGTCAGACGGCTCGGGAATAATATGAATCTGAATGCAACTAGCCGATTAGGGTAGCAAGTTATCGTAATATGAGACAGCGTGTCCCCGTATGCGACAATATTGCGTGTTAGGATGCCCGCTGTATCGCATATGAGGCATAAGCTATCTTGCGCTAGAAACATAGCGTCATAGTCACGCTCGTCGGTTTGAAGGTCAGTTCATTATTGCGAATGGAAGAGTACTTTGTGAAGAGAACAGTCTTACGAACAGTGTTGCAACAGCTACTCAACTTCATATTTCGAAGTACTACAAGGACATACACTCAAAGAACTTGGGATAAAAAATTTATAAAATCCACGTTTCTCGACAGTGACCACCTACGTAATGCTTCTTTTGACACTGCTCTACGGCTCAGCCGTTATGAGAACTGAGTTCTGATACTCCCCAACAGAGCCGAGCACCACTTTAGCCAGAGTCTAGATGTCTCCTATTAACGAACTCTCAAATAATAAATACTTTTCTTCGGTGTTCATAAGCATTTTCGGTAATCATAGTGACATATAAGTAATATAATAATAATAATATCAAATGATAACACATATAGTCACTATCTCAAATAAAATAAATACAGTAAAGCAAAGCGAAGTGAATTTTGTGATCTGGCGTCTGCAATTATTTATATATTCGAAGACCACTGAAAACAATGAGTTCTATTTTCCTCGCAAAATAGGTGGAATCGAACTATTATTTCCATTGGAATAACATATTCTACGCTAGTCGTGTCAGTTGGAATGCCGTGCAATTTAGTATCTGCGTACCGTTTTCGGGTCATTATTTACGTCTGATATAATAGACATTGTCCGTCAGAATTTAAACTACTTACTCACACCCATTACGCTGAATAGATGAACCTATTTTTCGCAGCGTATTTGCAATTTTACTTCAAGACCAAAATTTATGACCTCATCGTCGAACATTTATTCTCTCTTACTCAGTTTCATCTTAATTTTTTTCCTACTGCTTTTGCTTTCCAGTTATTTCTACTCCTTCTTTGACTAGTTTTATACATGCACATAAAAATTTCTCTCTGGCAACTGATTCGGAACTAATTGTTTTCAAAACCGAGAGTGACAGCGTTTCCGAATAAAAACACAAAGAGGTTTTTGTTGACATTTGCGTTTCAATTTGAGCTCATAATTCGAGAGAAAGTCGTTGTTTATTCGTGGCAAAGAAATGAATTATTATTCTAATATTTACTTACCCATTTGAAATACGCGCTTCGTCAAAGATAAAACAGTATCCAGTGACTCCTATAAGACGAATGCTCTTACAGTAACTCGGATAAATTATGTTTAATGTTTTTTTAGTTTTGCTATAAAATTTGGTTAACTTGTTCTACGATAGATCGCTTAAAATCTGCAAATAATAAGGACCACTGTTATAACATAGAAAAGCCGTTGGCATCTACTTCAAAAGGAACAAAACGTATGTTGGGCAGATGGGGGCACTGAGTCTGATTGAACGATTTACGATCACACCCTCTGACTGTGAGCTGGTTCAACGGCGATACAACACAGGTTTCGGGCCTCAACTTTTTCTACGTGTTATATCACTACATACTTCGGATTCGATGTCGACATCTTATACTTCCGTGTATAGTGTCTAACTGATATTAATTTTCAATGTTGTGTTCGCTGATACGAAAATATACTGGCGCTATAAGCCAAGAACGGCATCAACTGGACGAAAGTCATGCCACAATTTGTGACGTGGCTGCACATGCCGAGAATTCACGATGCTGTACTTAGCAATTTCTCGTGCGAATAGTTTTGTTTTGTGGCTTTATATAGGCTATTTACTGAGTTCTTGTAAGGCTGGCCACCTGAAGTTGAGTCACAATTTCGATTCTATGGGAAAAAACTGCGTTAGAATAATGTTTATGTTCGTTGAGTTGTCATCGACAGTCACTCTCATTATAGGAATAGAAAGGTTTTCCATTGAAGATGATTCCAGTGCGGTCATTTTCTTACACTATTACTGACTGGTTGTATACGTTTTCATGTCAAAACTAGCAATAGAGGAGATCACGAGAACGCAGGCCCGTGAACACACAGGAAAATTGGCATCTGTGTCAGCTTGTGTCGTTAGTGCCTCACTCCCGCCTTCTAACAGTACCGTCCTCTCACGCCATTAAAATATTATATTATGATAATTTAATCGAATTTTTAATTCGTTATCAGCGCTGCCATCCGGAATGGGATGGAAAGCAGCCGTGTAGAGCATCAGTTTCAATAACGGTTGCTGAATTAACCAAACTTACTTTTCATATTGTCCTTGGCTTTCCTAAGTACCTGTGGCTCAGCTCGTCGTCTTAATACAACTTGGGAGTGATTATTGTGGTCTGGATTTGTAAAGAACCAGTGTAGATATTAATTCACATTGGAAAGACATTGTGGTTTATTTCCAAATACAACAATTTAAGCAGCCAACTTCACGTTTTCCATTTTATGAAATTCGCTAAAGAGAGTCACATTTAAATAAACATTGTTTCCAAATTAATGAGACTACCATGCGTTTCAGTTCCATATTTCATTAACGTGCGTAGAACTTGTCAAAACTGACACTCATGTTACACAGAGAGTTCGGAGTAATCATACAAAAAATGAAACTCCGCTTCTTAATATCGACTGTTCTCCTACAGAGCTAAAAAAAGGCTCTGCTACATGACAAACTTTAAGAAGATAGCACAACTCTTTGGTTCAAAGCACCAGAAATACATTTTTGTAGCACTAATGTCAACGTCTTTCCTAAAGAAACACATAAGTAAAATAAGTCTTGCATATGTTTTTCCGTATGCTTACTTTAACAGTTATGAAGATAGCATTACACTGGAAATAAACAAAAGGAATGGAAATTATATAAATATATATTTTTAAACATAACTTTGAAATGGAATCTCCTTGACCAAAACCTGCAAAACGCAAGCTGCGTGCTCCCGAGAGACGAAACAGTCGAATAGTATTTTCCGGATAATTAATTTCTTTAGTATCAGAGATACTAAAAAATTTCAAAAATATTCCATATAACTTGAAAAAGAGTGAAATTTTAAATCAGTGATCTCATACAACACACCACTCTCGTAGACTCCCTTATTTAACATCAGAGTTGTAATTTTCCACGAAAAATGGTTGAAAAATAAATGGAATCGTAAACTTCGTTGTGTGTGAGGTTGGTATCGTAATATACTGTTGAAGAAAGGACACTGAGGTACTGACACATTATGGGCTACGTTTCATTACGTTTTTATTGCTACCATCCAGTGTAGGAAGGCTGATGTCAATGTAAGGTAGCGAGAAGCATTCACGTTTTGTCACGAGACAGATTTTCACAGGTCATAAGAGCATTGGGATGAGTAGCAGGCGTATCATTGTGGAACCTATAGAGACAACAGGAATTCACCGGCGACGCTTGGAGCGAATTAACGTAGCTGTCATCCTTTATATTTAATGTTTGAGTGGTAATACGCATCTCCAGCCGTGCTTGTGGTGTTACTTGCACTGCCAGTTTGTTAAAAAAATTCAATAATTTTAAGTCCTCACATAAAGAATAAACACAAATTCCAGTTAATGTAGATAGTTACGATAATCACAGACCGATCACATATGCACCCAGAGTGGGCAGACGCCAAACTGTTAAGACAGCTCACTACCAGTGTGTGATAGTTTTCAAAGGAGACAATACGTGAATCTGTGTGTTATTTATCATAATTGCCTTGGATGATGTTCTAATGAGTGCGTGTGTTAATCTCGAATGATTTATGTTAAGTTGGTTTATATTTTTGTTAAAGAAAATAAATATTTTCACAGTTTTAGAAAAACTGAGTTAGTGTTTTTAAGACTTATAATTTTTTTGTATATAATTATTGCCAAAACAGATAAGGCAAAATGAGTCCTGTTAATGACAATATGGGTGTTAAGCTCAGTAATCAAGACACTGATAATAATGAATGCAACTTTAATGAGCTGACTAATAATATTAACGATAATGTAAATGTCATTGTGTAGTAAATGAGGAAAATGTTGAAGTACGTGAGGAACAAGAGCTTAGTGATGAAGGAATTCTTATTGAATACAGAGACTTATATTAGTTGTAACAATGAGATTGGTGTTGGAACTTAACAAACAACGTGAGTTTGAGTTTTTATAACTCGAAAAGAGTCACATGTTAAGGGATTTTCATAGCAAAATAAAAACGAAGTGGTCAACAGAATTTTTTAGGGAATTGAAAATAAACACTGAACAAAATAATAATTAGTTAAACCAAACTGACAATTAGTTAACCCAAACTAATAAAGAGATAAAGCAAACTAATAATGGGACTGATGAATCTAATGAGCCATTGGATCTGGTGATCCACTGTTTAGGAGACACTCGTAAAGAAATTAAAACTGAAATGACTTAAATAATGTGTGAATTGACAGACTAGAAAAAACTGTTAATATTTAAAAACTTGAGTACTGAAAAGAATTAGCTAAATACTGAGGATGAAACGGTAGGAGAGTTTATTCGTGATTTCAATAATGTTCAAGAATATGGCGATGAAATGGCAGAGAATGAAGATAAAGGTAAAGAATTTATGTCTGATGTAGATGCTGTAAATGAAAATTTAAGAACAGAGTCACTTAAAGGGTGAAGACGAACCGCGACCAATACAAAACAAAAAATATATGTTTTATTCTACAGTCGCAATTAATTTAGTTTGCTAACTGAAAAAAAAAACTGTGCTAGTTGACTGAAACACATACTTTTATACAGGGTGTTCCTAAAGTCCTGGAACACTTTCAGTTATTTATTGCACAAGAACCAAACATTGTACAGATATCATACATATGCCATTTTGAAGAGAAACAATGAAAGTTTTTTTCATGTATACCGCCACAGCGTAGTTTGGTAATTAGTCGATAGTTAGCGCTAGACGAATTCAGGTGCAGAGCGAGCTTTGTGTGTGTTGAAGTTCTACAAAAACAAGTGTTCAACGGATGTTTAGAATCAAGTACAGTAAGAAGCCATCAACAAGGAAGGCAATTTATCACTGGCACAACAAATTCGTTACCACGGGTTGCTTGTGCCCGGCAAAGAGAAGCGGACGTCCCAGAGTGGTTGAAGCTCCAATTTGAATGGTCTCATAGACAGCTTCTGTCGCAGCACTTTCCACACGGCCATTAGAGCCATTTCGTGTTCACGGGTTGCACGATGTACCGATTTCTTTGGACTCCTTACGAATGTCTCTCGTATGCGCTCCACATTCACTTCACTCACATTGGGACGTCTGCCTCTCCTTGCCGGGCACAAGCAACCCGTGGTAACGACTTTGTTGTGCCAGTGGTAAACAGACCTCCTTGTTGGTGGCTTCTTACCATACTTGATTCTAAACTTCCGTTGTAGCACACTTGTTTTTGTCGAGCTCCAACACACAGAAAGCTCGCTCCGCATCTGAACTCGCCATGTTTGCGACTAGCGCTGACTATCGGCAAATTAACATACTATGCTGTGGCGGTATACATGAAAAAAAACTTTCAGGGTTTCTCTTCAAAATGACATATGTATCGTATTATTATATCTGTACAATGTTTGGTTCTTGTGCAATAAGTAATTGAAAGTGTTCCCAACTTTATGTACACTCTGTATAATATTAGTGATATAATTAACGATCATTTATGTCAGATAACAGGTTATGATTAGCATAAAACAATGCTGTGACCATTGACAAAGAGGCAGAAAATGTTTTCTGAAGTCTGTATTTTTTGGAAAGACTATGGACCTTGGATTTAGGTTCAAGAGCATAACACTTTCAAATGACAACTTCTGGTCGTGTCATAGTAGAATGAAAAAACGTAGGTGAAACAAATGTAGCTGTTTAGACTGTTAGAAGTGTACTTAAATTTAATGTTTGTTGTGAGGTCATTTAATTTTTTTTTCTAATTTCTTGTGACAGGTCCTCGAATTGTGTATATATTACGTATTTGAAGTAAGAGAGAGGTTTTGTAAAACGAGTGCACAGTGCATGGACTGTTAAAACCAGTTGTGTAGATAGGAGCAGTACTGGAGACGTGGCTAACAATGTGTGGAACGACGAATTGCCAGCCACCAGCTGTTTCGGCAACATCGTAGCCGTGGCATTTGACAGGGCGGAATGCCGATGACGCATAGCTGCGTGGTGTGCGACGAGTCGTACGAGGACACGTAATGTACTCAAGCATAACAGGCATCTACTTTTCTGTGGAATAGAAGTGAATATTGTGTGATTAGCACTCAAGTTATTGTGTTGTGATTATTTATCATATATACAATTAATATTACTGTAATGTTGTCTCTGTTTTATGGGGATTGTGACACTATATATCTTTAATATCTGTACTATTTAAAGCGTGTTTTGTGTACCAAGATCATCAGGAGTGGAAAATAGATGCCAACAACGCCTGAAAGACACAAGCGCCTATGAATCAACATATGGCTCTGCAAGTAACAACAGAAAATAAACTGATGGACGTGGAGTGGAGGTGTCGTAAGGGTTGAGTACGAAAATTGTTTTTTTGCTGCATTTGCAAGAAGAGAGAGAACAAAGAGGATTACTAAACAGTTGTAACATTATCTTACTAGAGCCAAATTTTTCTTACAATTAGTTACATGTGTATGTTGCATATCGACAGTACGGACGAGCGCCTTAAAAATTAAAGAAATTTTGAAATAATGAAAGCAAAATAGTAGGAAAATGTCATGTAGTAGTGCAGATAACGCCTTAGTAAATCTGTAACTAGTGACATGTTTCAAATTTTGTAACTTTTTCAAAGCCAAGAAACCTTAGAAGTACTTCTTGGTTTTGGGCTATTTGGCGTTTCACATCTACTAAAACTGAACTAATATCCACCCTAACAGGCTTCGAAGGCTCAACGGGACCGCCGGCCGCCGTATCATCCTGAGGCCACAGGCGTCATCGGATGTGGATATGGAGGGGCATGTGGCCGGCATACCGCTCTCCCGGCCGTATGTCAGTTTCCGAGACCGTATCACATCTACGCCTACATTAGTTATATTTTTGTTACAACGTTTTAACATTTAGTACTGGAAGATTCATGTCACTGTGTAACAACTACAACTGTACATATAATAATTTTTTCTTCTGATTTTCGGTAAATTAGTGTAAGCGATGTTCTGATTTCATTTCTTTTTTCTTTTCATGTCATTGTGTTGAGGAAACTATAAACCACTTTCGATGTGAATATTATTATTATTCACGTTTGGGCCCTACTGGACCACGCGAAGTACAATCACGGGGCATTCAGTTATTTTCTTTTAGACTTTCTCTCTGCCCAAACTGTTTTCATTCTCTCGGAATGAGCTCTTTTCCTTTCATCAGACCATGTGGTTCCAGTTTTCTTTGGTTTTTCAGCTTGACCAACTACCCAGTCATGAATTTTTTGCCCAAATAATTTTCTGTCTTGAATTTCATCTTGTTTTATATCTGCCTCTTTCATGTCCTCTTTTATAGCAGCAATCCATTTTATTGTCTCAAATTTAGCTTTACTTCGATTTTCGTAGAATTCCACTACTTGTTTAGTTAGTCTGGTAGCATCCATTCTTTTAATATGCCCATAAAATTTTAATCTGCGTTTTTTCATATCCGAATATATGCTGGTGTATTGTTGAATTTCACTATTTGCTCTTAGCCTGTATGTTCCTTCTTCAGTATATTTTGGACCTAGAATTTTTCTGATTACTTTTCTTTCTCTTTTTTGGATTTCTTGAATGTCCTTTTTTCTGTTTAAAATTAGCGTTTCAGCCCCATAAAGGCACTCTGGTTTTATGACCGTGTTGTAATGTCTCAATTTAGAGTACCTCGAGAGACGTTTTTTGTTGTAGATGTCTTTTGTAAGTCTAAAAGCTGTCTCCATCTTTTGACAACGAATTTCATTTCCAATTTTTTCTAGACCAGTCTCTGAGATTGTTTCACCTAAATATTTGAATTGCGAAACTCTTTTGATTTTTCCATACTTAGTTTCCAAAAGTTTGGGTTCCAGTTTGTTGCTAGTCATATACTGTGTTTTTTTCAAATGAGATTTGGAGACCTACTCTTTCTGCTGTTTCTTTAAGAATTTCTATTTGTTTCTGAGCAATTTGGATGTCCTGCGTTAGAATAACCAAGTCGTCTGCAAAGGCCAAACAGTCTATTCGAATATTTGTTCGTCCTAATTTCACTGGTTGGTCAATTTTGAACTCCAATTTTCGTTCGCGCCACTCTTGTATTACTTTTTCTAGAACGCAGTTAAATAGCAACGGAGAGAATCCATCACCTTGCCTCACGCCTGTTTTTATTTCAAAGGATTCTGAAATTTCTCCTCTGACTTTACTTTTGATTTTGTACCAGTTAGCGTGTCTCTGATAATTGCCGTGGTTTTAGGATCCAGGCCTTGTTCTTTCACAATTTGGAAAAGAGATTCACGATCCACTGAGTCATAAGCCTTTCTAAAATCTACAAAGGTACAAACTAGTTTTTTATTGTAAATTTTTTGATGTCTGAGAATTAGTTTGAGGACTAAAATCTGTTCTGGGCCAGATCTATTTGGCCTGAAACCTGCTTGATATTCGCCAATTTTCCATTCAAGTTGTTGTTGTGCTCGGTTCAGAAGACATTGAGAGAGGATTTTGTATGTGACTGGAAGAAAAGAAAATCCTCTGTAATTATTAACATCAGTTTTGTCTCCCTTCTTATGAAGTGGGTGAATCAAGGCGGTTTTCCATTCATCAGGAATTTTTTCAGTTTGCCAAATGTTTTGCACGATTGAAGTAATTTCTTTAACGGTTTTTGGACCAGCTGCCTTTAAAAGTTCTGCAACAATTCCATCTTCACCAGATGCTTTGTTATTTATCAACCTATGAATTTCTTTAATGATTTCCTCTTCATTTGGTGCAAGTGAAACTGGATTGCATTGTTGGGGAATTTTTGGTGGAAATCTTTCTGTGGGCTCGGGGCAATTTAGAAGATTCTTAAAATATTTAGAAAGTTCTTTGCAATTTTCTTGGTTGTTAAGAGCCAACTGTCCATTTTCCTTCTTGAAGCAAAGATTCTGGGGTTGGTACCCCTTTATTTTGGTTTTAAAAGTTTTATAAAATTTTCTGGTGTTGTATTTCTGAAAATCTTCTTCAATTTCTAAGAGTTGACTATTCTCATATTGTCTTTTTGTTTGTCTAATTAGTTTTGAAGTGTCTTTTCTAGTTGTCAGGAATGTATCATATGTGTCTTCTGTCTTGTTGCTATTCCATGCTTTAAATGTCTCTTGTCTGGCTTTGATTGCATGATCACAGTTTTCATTCCACCAAGCATGTTTCTTGTGTTTTCGTAAAGGAATTTGATCTTGAGCTGTTTTGATAATCTTGTGTTTGAGTTGTTCCCAATTTTGTGCACTTGTTTTGTCAAATTCGTCTGCTAATAATGATGGTTGGATTTTACTGGTGTCAAATTTGGGGATTAATGGTGTCCTTTTGTTGAAATTTTGGGGTTTTAGCTTTAGTTTCACACGGGTTAAGTAATGGTCTGAGTCAATATTGGCGCATTTACGAACTTGAACATTTAAAATTTCTTTGTGACATGGATACGAGATTGCAATATGGTCAATTTGGAATTCACCTATGTCCTTGTTAGGTGATCGCCATGTCTTTTGTTTTGGAGGTTTTTTCTTAAAATGACTTGACATAATTTTGAGATTGAAATTTCTGCAAAATTCTACCAGCCTCTTTCCATTTTGATTGGTCCATTTATGTGCAGGGAATTCACCGACCGTTTTTCTAAATTTTCTCTCTTTCCCTAACTGTGCATTAAAATCACCCATTAAAATCTTTACATAATTTTGAGGAATTTTGGAGACTGTATTCTCTGACACTTCCCATGACTTATTTACTTTTTCTGGATTTGTTTTATTCTCCTGGTTGATAGGCATGTGTGCGTTAATTAAACAGTACATTTTATTTGCACATTTCATGGAAATTGTCATTAGTCTGTTGTTTACTGGATTTACTTCGATTACGGAGCCAAGAATGTCTTGCGAAATTGCGAATGCAACACCCAGATGCGGAGTGTTTTTAAGAATTCTTTTGTCTGTTTTACTTTTAAACAATCGGTAGTTTCCAAAATCCATGGTATTCTCATCAGGCAACCTTGTTTCTTGCAGGGCTAAAATTTTGATATTTTGTTCTTTTAGTGTGTCTCCTAATTTATAGAGTTTTCCTGGTGTCAAGAGAGAGTTAATATTGATAGTTCCAAAAAATGGTTCGACCTTGGGCATGAGTCGGTCAAAAGACTTCGATTTCCTCTGGTTTGGGATATAGCGTTTCAGCCTAGTCTCCCCAGAATCCGATAGACTAGTTGCGCCACTGATGGCGGAGGATCTGTTACCACCTGGGGTAATTTTGTAATTACTAAAACGCTCCATAATAGTACTTAGAATCAAAGGGTTGAGCTCAGGAAAGCTCAGTGGTTAAGACTGGAGTGGTTAGTTCCAGAATTTGTATTACGGCCGCACCTCTGGTGAACAGACGCCGACCACAGTGCCGCTTGTTACAAGTCAGACGCAAGGTGGATTTATTGTATTATGTGCCTCTTCCGCTAGTTCCACCGTACCGAGATTCGTTCTCTCCGCCTTCACTACCGTTGAGGTCTTCGCTGTAACCCTAGCAAAGGGGCCCTGACAGAGTACTATCACCCGGGCCAGGTGAACTCTGGTTTTTTAAAGGAGGTTGTTACTCCTCCCCCTCCTCCTTCCTCATCACTTGCATAATGAGGCCCCGGGCTTGGGACCGGTACAGCGGAGTTGATGTGAATATTAATATATGAATATTAATATATATGTCGAATTTCATGCCATGTTATAACAAAATTGAAATGTAAGAAATGTTGAAACTGTTGTAAGATGTTAAAGTAGTAATTGTGTGCCTGGTCCATACGTAGGCAATGTATTAGGATATGTAGAATGTAAAACCTCTGTTGAATACCCTGTCTGTAAGGGAGCGTTGAAAAGGTAGATGTTTGGCGAGCGCGGGAAAATGCACACGGGCGCGGCACGGCATAACGGGCTCAGCGGTAGTAGTCGGAGTTGGGCATCGGTCTGAGAAACACGCTCTGGATCGAGGAGGCTCTCCTGGAAAACGTGATTTCATTGAGCCTCGGATGTGCCATTTCCGACGACTATACAGCATGGCTAAATTCCATAGGCTCTAAATGGAAAAGTATTGCCACGCTAAGAAGAAGCAAAGTGCCGATACATCAAGAGCCATAGCTGTGATTGTATGTGTGCTTTGCGCCTCGCCATCTCGCCGCCCGCCAACCACCGCATCGACACGAACAGGTTGAAACTTTTAGTACTGTATTCGTGTGGACCAGTGTTACTTTTGTTCCTGACTGTTCAATAACAACTTAACTTTTACCAGAACTGTCCTATCATTTAATTATCCTCATCACTAACCTAGACAGGGTCCTTTCCACATGTTGTGCAATCCGAGTGTCCCGAAATGAAGATTTGAAGTTTATGTTAATAATACTTACCTGCAGACCTATCTATGTTAGAATGATATTTAAGGAACTTTGTTGTTAATGAATATATAGGTCTGGCAAAGTTGGAAGATAATGTTGAAATTGGTTTAGTAATGAAGTTTAATTACTTGAGGCAGATAAAATGGTAATTAAATGAGCAGGAAATAAGACAAAAAGAGTAGTAAATCATATATTGTAAATCTTGAGTGCTTCATGATCTGAATAATTTAAATCCCAGTACAGTGATCATAACAGTTTCAGGGTCCCCCCCCCCCTTTTATTTTCTATTCATTTAAATTCTGAAGTGTACTGAACTGATTTGACTAGCAAAGTTAAAGTCAGTATAAAACCAAAATTTATTAGTGTTTTACCTTTTTCAAAATTGACATTGTATGTGTGTTTCGAAAGTGCTATTTCTAGGGTAACCTATGCCCGATTTTAATCAGATCAATGGACAGTACGAAGTTTGTAGTAAACATTATAGTCTATTGCTGTGTATTTATGGCTTGTCCATATTAGTACAGAAAGTGAAATTATTAGTTCAGTAAATTTTCTGGTTCTAAAAGTTACCATCTTATGCAGTGCTATCACGTGTTGTTTTGTATGAAAGCACAGCGACTTGTACAGGGAAGAAACTCAGTTAATGCCTAAATAGGCTGGCGACCGTTTTATTAACAAATTGGTAGCATCTGCTGTGTTGTTTCTTGTCCGTCATAACGTGTAGTTGCACTTCAGGCTTGCTCGACGTATCATTGTTGTTACTGAGTGGGTGAAAATCTGATTTTGCCTCCATTCTGGTACACGCGGTCAACATATATACCAAAATCCTTTCTCATAAGGTGAAGCCCGTCAACTTACCATAGTACAGGCTTTAACAAGTATCATACGCAGTAGCGTAGTGTTACAAGTGGCTTCCCGGTGACAGGACATCCAGTTGTGGTCGATCACAAATTAATGTGAATACCGAACAGTGGATGCTCAGTGGCACGAATTGCAATAATATTTAGTAAAGTAAATACACTCCTGGAAATTGAAATAAGAACACCGTGAATTCATTGTCCCAGGAAGGGGAAACTTTATTGACACATTCCTGGGGTCAGATACATCACATGATCACACTGACAGAACCACAGGCACATAGACACAGGCAACAGAGCATGCACAATGTCGGCACCAGTACAGTGTATATCCACCTTAAGCAGCAATGCAGGCTGCTGTTCTCCCATGGAGACGATCGTAGAGATGCTGGATGTAGTCCTGTGGAACGGCTTGCCATGCCATTTCCACTTGGCGCCTCAGTTGGACCAGCGTTCGTGCTGGACGTGCAGACCGCGTGAGACGACGCTTCATCCAGTCCCAAACATGCTCAATGGGGGACAGATCCGGAGATCTTGCTAGCCAGGGTAGTTGACTTACACCATCTAGAGCACGTTGGGTGGCACGGGATACATGCGGACGTGCATTGTCCTGTTGGAACAGCAAGTTCCCTTGCCGGTCTAGGAATGGTAGAACGATGGGTTCGATGACGGTTTGGATGTACCGTGCACTATTCAGTGTCCCCTCGACGATCACCAGTGGTGTACGGCCAGTGTAGGAGATCGCTCCCCACACCATGATGCCGGGTGTTGGCCCTGTGTGCCTCGGTCGTATGCAGTCCTGATTGTGGCGTTCACCTGCACGGCGCCAAACACGCATACGACCATCATTGGCACCAAGGCAGAAGCGACTCTCATCGCTGAAGACGACACGTCTCCATTCGTCCCTCCATTCACGCCTGTCGCGACACCACTGGAGGCGGGCTGCACGATGTTGGGGCGTGAGCGGAAGACGGCCTAACGGTGTGCGGGACCGTAGCCCAGCTTCATGGAGACGGTTGCGAATGGTCCTCGCCGATACCCCAGGAGCAACAGTGTCCCTAATTTGCTGGGAAGTGGCGGTGCGGTCCCCTACGGCACTGCGTAGGATCCTACGGTCTTGGCGTGCATCCGTGCGTCGCTGCGGTCCGGTCCCAGGTCGACGGGCACGTGCACCTTCCGCCGACCGCTGGCGACAACATCGATGTACTGTGGAGACCACACGCCCCACGTGTTGAGCAATTCGGCGGTACGTCCACCCGGCCTCCCGCATTCCCACTATACGCCCTCGCTCAAAGTCCGTCAACTGCACATACGGTTCACGTCCACGCTGTCGCGGCATGCTACCAGTGTTAAAGACTGCGATGGAGCTCCGTATGCCACGGCAAACTGGCTGACACTGACGGCGGCGGTGTACAAATGCTGCGCAGCTAGCGCCATTCGACGGCCAACACCGCGGTTCCTGGTGTGTCCGCTGTGCCGTGCGTGTGATCATTGCTTGTACAGCCCTCTCGCAGTGTCCGGAGCAAGTATGGTGGGTCTGACACAGCGGTGTCAACGTGTTCTTTTTTCCATTTCCAGGAGTGTAGCAGTGAACGTCAAGTATAGTAGTGTGGTGTAATTTGCATTCAGTATGGACAGGAAAGTAGACACGGTAGATGTGCCGAGCGTAATGGAAGATGGGCATGGCAGTAGCAGGAGTTTACGCGGCCAGATAACAGATGGCGTTAGCGGAAGGCAATTGGCGTACATACAATATCACGAACACGTTAACGAACAGATTGAAATGTCGAGAGTGCCTCGAACACAGCAAGGGATAAAACACGAAGTAGAGGGTGACTTTGTAGATGATAGTGGGTATGTGAATGAATCCACAGACATGTTTGATTCACCATACATAAAGAAAGAACTGAAAGAAACTTTTCAAGTAGGATCAGGACACACAGATTCCGTAGAACAAAACAGTGTGAAAATTTTAAGCATGAACGATTTATTTGAACAATTAACCAAACAAATTGCAGGACAGAATGATCAGCTTCAGAAACAAGTCGGTAATCAGGTTAGTCAGCTTAAAACACACGTTGACGAGCAGCTTAAAACACAGAGCCATCAGCTTAAAACACACGTTGGTCAGCTCAAAGCACAGGTCGAAGAACAAGGAATTAAAATTAGTAAACAAATAGAACAGGTAGAACAAAAAGTGGGTAATTTAAGATCTGTAGTAAATACTATGAAATTTGAAATTGACACAATTAACAAGAATATGGATACTATGCAGGGGGAAATTGACAACATTAACAGTAGATTTGACGTTGAAATCCTCAACATCCAAGAGAAAGTAGAGCCTCTGGTATAAACAAAAGTAGACGAAAAAGTTCTCGGTCTTAAAACTGAGATCGTAAACGAATGTCAACACGGAATCTCACAATTGAAGAAGGCAGTTTCAGACACTGAAAGAGATTTAGGTGAGACAGTTACCGGATGTGTACTAAATTGTGAACAAAATACTTCTAAAATTCAAGGCAAAATTTTCGATCTTGAGAGTAAAATTAATGATAGACCTAGTGTGGTCTATAATGGCAAACCACTTACGTAGCTGTTAGAAGGTGAGGAACGCTTCGATCCCGCCAAGAAATATAACGGATGGCATTCGTTAGATTTCATCAAAAATTGCGAGAGAATGTTTCCTGAACACTTGTCTGGTCAGGAGAAGATAAACGTAGTAATTAGCGCCTTAGCAGGTGACGCTAAGCGCTGGGGAATTAATTTGAATACCGAAAGAATGACGTTCGAAGAGTTTAAGCAAAAGTTTACAGAAGAATATTGGTCCGAACAAACACAGGATCATTTATGACGCGAGTTTATCATGGCCAAGCTTCATGATAACAGGGGCAGGAATTCTTTGAAAGATTTCTGCGAATATTGGTACCGGAAGTTGACGCATTTAAGAGGGAGAAGATCCGATTCGGAAATCATATTGGAGCTATATAAAAAGCTTCCAGAAGATTCGAAGAGATACGTGGGAAGCAATCATCGCAGCTTCCAAGCGTTTCTCGAAAGGGTCGAAGATGAAGACCATTGGCGCGAAAGTCGTGCCAATCATCAAAATTTTAGTAACAGGAATAACCGTAATAATGACAAGAGAAATGACGGCGATGGGTTTTGCGTCAATATGATACAGAGAGGTAGAGGTAGAGGAAGAGGAAGTTATCCAGGTCGAGGTAGAGGGTACACCGCGCAAAATAATAACGACGCAGGAAACTGATTTCCGCGAACGTTGCGGGTCAAACGGAAGCGTTGCGGAACAAGCGTCAGGTGCGAGCGCCGATGAGTCACCTTTGCCGCGCAGAGTAGTACATGTTAACAGGCGAGTGGAGCATCAGAGGGCAATGGCCCAGCCTAGCAGAACAGCTGTTCAGAGAGAAGCCGCTAGCAATGCGGCAGCATTAGCTACGAACATAGCCGTAAGAGCTGGTGAATACATTACGAGTGGTAATTCTGGTGGCAAAGGGAAATAGTAGATGGAACAGTGGATACACAGAGAGGTGCGGTTAGCAGTGTTAGCAATGAAGTAAATGGCGAGAATGAATTAACGGAAGTAAGTAATTGGCGTGTGCAGATCGACCATCTGTACAAGAGCCTCAAGCAATGTGAGTGGGAGGATTTTAAGAATGAGTATGAGGCAAGGAGGTTAATTAGTGAAAAAGGAGATAGTAGGGACGTCGATAAGGTGACGTGGCCCGAATTTAAAGAGGAGAGAGTAAATAGCGCCGCGCAAAGTACGCGTGCTGCCTATAGGACGAAGGTTAAAGATAGGAAGGAATTGGAGGATGAAATCCTGAGCATAGGCGAGGAAGTAACTTCCGTTAATGATCCGCCAACAGTACAAGCTGCTACCGAAAGGCACCGTGGGGATGAGGCAGGTGATTACCTAAAAGTATTTGAAGTCCACAAGGATTACACTAAATATGAAGTAACAGTGGATGTGAATAAAGCTGATAATGAGGTCGTTTTGCCAAAAGAGGATATTGAATTAAAATTAAAGCCTGACGAAAATGCAGAGGGAGAACTTAGTGCCTGTCTCAGAAAAGCTTTTATGTTAGAACCTGAAAGCGATCTAGAATGGTCGGATACGGACGATAGTTCAGATGACGAATATTTCGGTAATAGTGAAAATAATGGGAATACAGCTAATTACGATATAGTACCTTATGATGACGAAGTTTCAAAACAAAATCCAGATTTTGAGACTGAACAAAGAAAGAAAGAGCCACCGGACGACTCAGTGTTTATTTTGCAACGAGTTCAAGTAAGTAAAGACTTTGAACTCCAGAAGCCTAAAAAGCCGCCAGATATAAATGGTTCGCACGTCAGGAACGTATCTTGGGACGATGTCACAGTCGACCAAGGTGCGTTGTGGAAAAAAAAACAGGAAGGGGCATGATTTAGAGTCTGGGGCAGATTTATATTAGACTTTGAGAACGTCATGAACACAGTGCATCATGAAACTACTGGGTTCCCACCGGAAGAAATTTTATTAGGCAGCAGGAGTAAAAAGTTTAATTGAAGAAAAACTAGAGTTTCCACCTTGTGCAAGTTTGGGGCTGAGTCAAAAGAAAGATTTAGTCAGAAAAAGGGCAAAGCAAAAAGCTGAATTTAGATCTAAAAGACATGATAAAAATCTGAAAGTTTCAAAATTTAAAATTGGGGTTATGTTCTTTTAAAAACCCACGAAAAATCTAGTGAAATGAACGATGAAATTTCCAAATTTAAATATATTTACAATGGGCTGTATGTAATACAGAACATTCCACACGATAATGCTTACTACCTGATCTACCCAAAATCCAAAAAACCTTTAGGTGTAAGAAATGTTGTGGACCTGAAACTGTATGTTCCTAGGAGTGAAGGCTGAAGTTCACTCAAAAAGCAATTTGCAGTAAATGTGCTGTATCTTATGCTGAAACGAATTTATTCCTAATGTAACTAATCTTTGTAAATATATGTGTACCAATATCAGTGTGCTAATGTACTTATGTGAGTTTCAGATTACCAAATGTATTGTAAATGTAAAGATGTATGGAGAAAAGGACTGAAGAGAAAGGGTAAATGCTGCAAGCCAAGTAAAAGAAGGACTACCAAACACCAATGATGGCAGATAAATAGTCAATGGAGAATTGTAAGTGTGGTAAAGGTGATGTGGTAAAATGATGCGAAATGGACTGCCCAAACCTGAATAATAGGCAGCAAACATATTTAGTGAATTTTCGAAATATTGTGTGTGTTTTTTTTTTAGTAAGTAAGGAAATGGACTGCCATTCAAGCAAGCAGCAACAAATTGTCATATAGTGTATACAGATATTTGCATTTGCTTTTGTAGTTAAGTGTTTGTGTTCCAGATTTTGAAATTATTTCTTTGAGAAATTTAGTAAAAATGAGTAATTTGCTATTTACATAATGTTGTGATAGGAGGTTGGACTGTGCCAAAGGCACTTAAGTAAATGATAAGTAAATGTTCTTGATATGTTAAAAAAGTGTAGACCCATATAATGTGAGTAAAAAGAAGTTGGTGGTATAAAAATTTTTGGGACATTCACATAAAGATTCAGAACCACTGTATAAATGTAAAATTTAGTGTTCCCATCAAATTTGCACTTAGTGAAATTTACTGGAAACAGGGGCATGTGTAACAACTACAACTGTACATATAATAATTTTTTCTTCTGATTTCCGATAAATTAGTGTAAGCGATGTTCTGATTTCATTTCTTTTTTCTTTTCATGTCATTGTGTTGAGGAAACTATAAACCACTTTCGATTTGAATATTAATATTTATGTCGAATTTCAAGCCATGTTATAACAAAATTGAAATGTAAGAAATGTTGAAACTGTTGTATGATGTTAAAGTAGTAATTGTGCGCCTGGTCCACACGTAGGCAATGTATTAGGATATGTAGAATGTAAAACCTCTGTTGAATACCCTGTCTGTAAGGGAGCGGTGAAAAGGTGGATGTTAGGCGAGCGCGGGAAAATGCACACGGGCGCGGCACGGCATAACGGGCTCAGCGGTAGTAGTCGGAGTTGGGCATCGGTCTGAGAAACACGCTCTGGATCGAGGAGGCTCTCCTGGAAAACGTGATTTCATTGAGCCTCGGATGTGCCATTTCCGACGACTATACAGCATGGCTATATTCCATAGGCACTAAATGGAAAAGTATTGCCACGCTAAGAAGAAGCAAAGTGCCGATACATCAAGAGCCCTAGCTGTGATTGTATGTGTGCTTTGCGCCTCGCCATCTCGCCGCCCGCCAACCACCGCATCGACACGAACAGGTTGAAACTTTTAGTACTGTATTCGTGTGGACCAGTGTTACTTTTGTTCCTGACTGTTCAATAACAACTTAACTTTTACCAGAACTGTCCTATCATTTAATTATCCTCATCACTAACCTAGACAGGGTCCTTTCCACATGTTGTGCAATCCGAGTGTCCCGAAATGAAGATTTGAAGTTTATGTTAATAATACTTGCCTGCAGACCTATCTATGTTAGAATGATGTTTAAAGAACTTTGTTGTTAATGAATATATAGGTCTGGCAAAGTTGGAAGATAATGTTGAAATTGGTTTAGTAATGAAGTTTAATTATTTGAGGCAGATAAAATGGTAATTAAATGAGCAGGAAATAAGAAAAGAAGAGTAGTAAATCATATATTGTAAATCTTGAGTGCTTCATGATCTCAATAATTAAAATTCCAGTACAGTGATCATAACAGTTTCAGGGTGTCCCCCCCCCCTTTTTCTTTTCTATTCATTTAAATTCTGAAGTGTACTGAACTGATTTGACCAGCAAAGTTAAAGTCAGTATGAAACCAAAATTTATTAGTGTTTTACCTTTTTCAAAATTGACATCGTATGTGTGTTTCGAAAGTGCTATTTCTAGGGTAACCTATGCCCGATTTTAATCAGATCAATGGACAGTACGAAGTTTGTAGTAAACATTATAGTGTATTGCTGTGTATTTATGGCTTGTCCATATTAGTACAGAAAGTGAAATTATTAGTTCAGTAAATTTTCTGGTTCTAAAAGTTACCATCTTATGCAGTGTTATCACTTGTTGTTTTGTATGAAAGTACAGCGACTTGTACAGGGAAGAAACTCAGTTAATGCCTAATTAGGCTGGCGACCGTTTTATTAACAAACTGGTAGCATCTGCTGTGTTGTTTCTTGTCCGTCATAACGTGTAGTTGCACTTCAGGCTTGCTCGACGTATCATTGTTGTTACTGAGTGGGTGAAAGTCTGATTTTGCCTCCATTCTGGTACACGCGGTCAACATATATACCAAAATCCTTTCTTATAAGGAGAAGCCCGTCAACTTACCATAGTACAGGCTTTAATAAGTATCGTACGCAGTAGCGTAGTGTTACAACTGTAAGTGAGGAAGAAACACACACGTTATGACACGCGACGGATGGTCTCAGAATGTGAGAACGGTGGGGTGGACAGGAGGTATATCTTGCTGGAACCCAGAGAGACAACAGAAATTCACCTGTGATGCTTGGAACGAATCAGCACTGCTATCATCATTTATATTTACTGTTTAAATAGTAATAAACATCTCCAGCCGTGCTTCTGATGTTACTTGCACTGCCAACTTGTTAATAAGCATTTCAGTAATTTTAATTCCACACATAAATAATAAATACAAATTTCCGTTAATGTTGATAGTAATTTGAGAAAACTACAGACCAATCACAGGTTCACCCTGAGTGGGCAGACGCCAATTGTTAAGATCGCTCACTACCTTCCTGTGATAGTTTTGAGAGGAGGCAGTACGAGAATATGTGTGTAAGACGTGATCTCGCATTAATTCGGAGCAATTTATAAAATTTGGCCTGGGATAACCTTATTGTGCTATTTTGTGAGAATTTCGTGTGAATTCTATGGTCATGTGGATTGTTTTACTACGACTTTTGCGGTACTCTAGAAATAATTAGCATCCAGAAAGACTGCTTTAATAATGACCGTAGAGTGACTCTGAGAACCTTTTCCTTGAACTTTTGGTTCTTTAAATGGAAATAAACTCAAGTTGTATAAATTTATTGCGTATTTTCAATCTTACTAGCAATGAAATCTTTCCATTAGCCACCTCGTTATACACTGTTTACTACCTGCACGCTGATGCTTGCAGCCGGCAGACTGCAAACCGATCTGACGAGAGCTATGAGACATCTTCGCAAGAGGAGAGGTATGCAAGTTGCCTCCATTTGTATTAGAGGAAGTAAAAGTGAACATAATTTGCTGAAATCCACTAGTTTGTTGACTCTGGCACATCTTTTTTGGTGGGAAGTGTTGCATTCAGGAACCTAAGATGTAGTATTTGAAGCTTACAATTTGCATCTTTTCGGAATTATACTTGATGTACCCACATAATTGCTTTACAAGCTGGTTACTTGACCACTTGAGCCAGCTTTCGTGCTGGAGGAGCACTTCTCACATGACAAATCCGAGCAGAGTGATACTCACTGAGAACAGAAGCTAGAGACACTTTCCAGCAAAGGTGATGTTGAACGGACTGCAGAAAGAGGGGTGCCGGCTATAGATCTATCCACTGCAGCCTAGTTCGGCCGCCTGGACAGATGTATACTGGATTACCACTACAGTCATTACTCAGTCTACTTAAGACATCAAAAGTTTTCTTTAGTCTCGTGTAATGGGGAATCACAGTGCTCCCTCAACAGCGCAGCGTCCCAGAATCACTGTAAAGTTTGATGTGCCAGGGTTTGCGCCAAACTATACCAATTTTGCGACTTCAGATCAGTTGCGATTCTCTATCACTATACAGAGAAATTCGTTGTGTTATACGTGTTGGTGACTGAAAAGCTGAAAGTGAATTACCTTTGAAGATATCAGCCAAGGTGGAGGTCATGGAAGCAAGGAGTTGAACGCATGTGCACACATTTCACTTTTATTATTAATGGCTATTGTACTCAGTTTCAGTATTAACATCACAAATGGTCTCGACTGCGGTTTAGCTGTTAGGTCAGATCTTATGCAAAAATTTTGGTTTGCCTTGTCATATTATTACAGATTTGCATGATTTCTTTATTGTGGCTCTTTTAGGAGACTATATTGTGACAATATCATTAATTGTTTCCATTTTCCGTTCTGTAATACAGCCCATGAACGAAAATCTGTAGAGAGCCTAGAGCCACAGTAGGGGATGATGTTAATATCTCATATTCTGTTCCTGTTAGTAATATTTTGATTTTGACTTATATCATGTTTGAACTTCCTGCAAAATTATTGGGTTGCGTATTTGAATCTTATTATTGTCATCGATTTTAATTTTTATATAATGCGTATAAAATGGGAAACAGTACTCTGACCGGCTATTACAGAGACTGCCGAGCCACGATACAGCCATTAGAAACGTTGCTTGTGATGAAAACTTTGTACTCATCAATGCCTTGTGTTATTTCATGTTTATTATTATTGTAAATATTTATTTATCTTCCTTTGATGTTGCACTCCATGCATTTGAGAATCACCTAATAAATTTATAGCTCACTGCTGAGCCACAATTATGTTCATCATAATATGATATAGTTACATTTCACCCATTTAAATCATTTGCTTAATTGGCAGCTTATTTCTGACCAATACCAGACAAGGATGTTAAAAAAAATTGTAGCGACCAAAAACAATTAATATGGAGTAACTAAGTTCTGGGAATACATTTGTCTGGATTACATATACAGCTTATTAACATTGCAACACCACTGGTTAATGTAAACGCGAGATAGACTATTGAAAATGTGAAATGTTTGTACAGTGTAGTCCCAGAGCGTTGAACGCAAACAAGCAAACATCCGTGCATTGTTGCAGTTTGTGGGATGGAGTTCCAAACCTGTAGCGCTTGGCGGGTCTGTACAGGTAGAGTTAACGCTAGTTGTGGATGACGTTGGAGTTGTCGTGCGATAATGTCCCATATGTGCTCGATTGGAGACAGATCTGGCGATTGTGCAGGCGAGGTAAAACGTCGACACTCTGTATAGTATGTTGGGTTGCAACAGCGGTATGCGGCCGAGCGTCATCCTGTTGAAAAACACCACGTGGAATCCTGTTCATGAATGGCCGCACAACAGGTCGAATCACCATATCGAAGTGTAGATTTGTAGTAAGGGTGCGTGGAATAACCACGAGAGTGTTCTCGTTGTCATACGAAATCGCATCTCATACCAGAATTCCAGGTGTAAGTCCAGTGCTGGCCAGGGTGGCCGAGCAGTTCTAGGCGCTTCAGTCTGGAACCGCGCGACCGCTACGGTCGCAGGTTCTAATCCTGCCTCGGGCGTGGATGTGTGTGATGTCCTTAGTTTAGTTAGGTTTAAGTAGTTCTAAGTTCTAGGAGACTGATGACCTCAGATGTTAAGTTCCATAGTGCTCAGAGCCATGTGAACCATTTTTGTAAGTCCAGTGTGTCTAGCACATAGGCAGGTTGGTTGCAGGCCCCCAACTGGTCTCATTCTAGCCAAAACAAAACCGTCACTGGCACAGAGGTAGAACCATCTTTCATCGCAAAACGCAAATGATGTCCACATTGCTCTCGAATGATCTATTGTGGGACATTACTGACGTCTCTAATGGTGGTGGTTTCTGGTCAGTGCTATTCGCACTACATGGCTTCTGGCTTGGAGCTATACTTGAAGTAACCGACTTATAACAATTCATTATGTCACTTCCGTGGCAATTTCGGCTCAGATTGCTGCTGCAGATACACTGCGATTCGCCACAGGCATATTCCGAACACAATGGTCTTCTTTGTCGTAGAGCCACATTGCCGTCCGGAGTTGGGTCTTCTGGCGACTTTGGATTCAAGTGGCTACTACTGCCAGCAATTATTTACAGTGGCTACAATCCTGCCAAGTTTTTCTGCAGTATCGCAGAAGGAACATCTAGCTTCTCGTAGCCCTATTCCAAGGCCTCGTTCTTATTCAGTGAGCTGTTGTAATGACGTCTTCGTCACCTTAAAGGCATTCTTGACTAACATCACGTCTCCACGTCCAGTCTCAAAGGTAACTAACGCTTACGAGAGTATTTAAAGCAAATCTGATTTGCATGCTAATAATAGCGCCAATCTTATATGACTGGCGCCAATTTTGATTAGACATTATCTTTGAGATGTGGAAACATGCCTACCAAACTTTCGTTTATGTTGCACAACTCCTGCTGTGTGTTACGATTTTTTTCCATCAATGTGTATTTGCCGTTGTTCTGTGTTGTTGTCCTCCAAGAATTGTAAATATCGCCAGCTATTTTAAAAGATTACTGATGAGCCATAATTAAATTTACCTTGTGCTTCGTAGTTGCACCTCATGCATTTAAATGTCAGTTGTCCAATTCAGATCTCACCACTGAGCGATAATTGTTTATGATTGCCTTCAGTGTGGTATGTGGCAATACATTTTGCTGGTCTCTTGGCTTACTTCTGTGACAGTATAACTATTTATACTTAAGCCATGATGTCATACTTCCATTCTGGGTTAAGAAGGACTATGTGTTCGTTTTTTTGTGAACTGTAATTCTGTGTTAAATTTTGTCCTTTTAGTATAGTGTTATAGGATCGATTCTGACGGCCATTTGCTGGTCTTCCTGCAAAACACATTTCAAATCCACTCTCAGTACCAAAGTAAGCGTGATGAAAGTTGCCCACTACATTTACAACTTTCGCTATTAAGTTATTTCGCATATTGTGTACCGCAGGTTTCCTGCAAAGCTTCGTTCCTGTACCTGCTTATTAATTGCCACCAGCATAGTTCGGCTTTGAAGCGTTTTATAAAACTTTTAGGAAGAACTCACCAAATTCTGGTTTAGTCGGTTGGTTAGTTACCGCTGCAGAACACGAGTAGCATATTTGAAAAACACAGTAGTTTTTGACAATGGGATGTCTTGTATTGGCAGTCTGGCGGCACTGTACGCTTTTTGGGGTATGGCGATGTTGTAACGAACACTTGGTAATCATTCACAGAGATCGTTTGTTCACGTGTAATTATTTTCTTGGTCAGCATTACGAGTTTACAGTAAAGAATTTCAACGAAAATTTCATGATTCTAAAGCATATATTGTCTTTGTGCCTTTGTGAAGAGCATCGGATTCAGTGTATGGTATAGTACTTGCTTATTGTTAATTCGTCCGAAAAGTAAAACATTTAACTTCGTCACACTCTTTATAATTGGCTCTATTCGATGTTTTCCGCTGCATATATAAGTTTCTCTGTCTCATTACGGTACGTATTGAAACGCTGTGTATCGGCTGTTTCTGAGCAGAAACGTTGCACGTGCTAACACGGCTAACTATTTTCTAGTTATAACCGTTTGGCTTTATATTCAAATACTTTTCAAATGAATTAATTTCGTTGTCTCCACTTTGGTGTTTAACCAAGTTTGTGCCGAGTGGTAGCTGGCAGGGTCGCACTTCGTCATTCTATGAACTGTGATTACTTGATTTCTTGTATCTGTAAACTGTTAATAAGAATATTGGCAAACATGTCCATTTCACGTCATTGAGCTGTAAGACCTGCTACTCACACATTTCTCAGGAAAAGTCAGAGGTTGATGACGACTAATGAAGCTCTTGAAAATCAGTTTTCTTTTGCATTGCCAATTATAAATCGTTGCGCAAACGAAGCCTTCTTTGTCTAGGTAATATTCTATAAATTAGTCAGTCAGACAGCGTCACTAGTTCATTTAGTGAATTTAAACATTGTATATGTGAGGACATTTTCAAATGGTTCAAATTGCTCCAAGCACTATGGGACTTAACATCTAAGGTCATCAGTCCTCTAGACTTAGAACTACGTAAACGTAACAAACCTAAGGACATCACACGCATCCATGCCCGAGGCAGGATTCGAATCTGCCCTCGCAGCAGCAGCGCGATCCCGGACTGAAGGGGCATTTTCAGTTCAAGTCATATTTCGGTGTTACTTTTATAATCCCCATTCAATCGTAGCATGGAGCTTACGGGGCCACGAAGCTGCTCGATCAAAGCGAAGCACTTTTTGACCAAAATGCAAGAAAAACTTATGTAGTGAGTATGATAACTTTAGTAATACTGTACTTCTTTCATGCTTGGTCAGCACAATTGCTTGGCCTTATACGCACATGTCTACAAGAACCAGGACGAAAGGTCTTATTTTTGGCAAGTGCTGTTGATGTATAGAGTTCAGCTGGGTATTCTGCAGATTGTGGCGTGTTCTTGACATAATATTTCAAAGCCTAATGGGGCCTTTAGAAAGTGCATCTTAACCATCAACTGTTTTGTTCAACTTATATATCATCCACGCGTTTTGGTCATAGACCAACAGTAATGAATGTGCGTCAACAATGAAATTGAAAAAATTAGAAAAAATATACCATTAACAAAAAAAATTACATACCTCTACGAAATGTGGGTACAAAATTACATCGTAGACTTACAAGGTAAAACAGATCTAATTTACCTTTTTAGGTGATACAGCATGAAGGTCATCACAGCGAACCACCCAAACAAATATGGTGACGCGTCCTTGAAATGCTATCGAACGTATCTCACAATGCTTCAAGTCAAATAGTCCAGAAGAACGAAACGAACACAGCACTGGAAAAGTTCACATCACCAGAGTAGCATCAAAGATAGTACATTAGTAATACATAGCCCATATAAGAAGGAATTATGTATCATTAGCAAAGCAAAGGGCGGAATATCTTTACCAAACACCTTTGACAGACAGAAAACATGCAAAATAGTAACAGTGAAAGTTACAGTGTGCACAATAATAAAGTAGAAGCGAAGTGTATTTAACAGGGAAATCAGATGCGTTAAAAAATTATAAAAACAACAGTCTCATAATTATAGTGAAACATGAAATACCAGGTGGTATCTAATGCATGACAACAACCTTTATACACTGAAGCGCCAAAGAAACAGCTGTAAGTATCCGTTTTCAAATACAGAGATATGTAAATAGGGAGAACACGGTGCTGCGGTCAGCAGCACCTATATAAGGCAACAAGTGTCTGGCCGCAGTTGTTAGATCGGTTACTGCTGCTACAATGCCAGGTTATCAAGATTTAAGTGAGTTTGAACGTGATGTTGTAATCGGTGCACGAGGGATTGGACACAGCATCTCCGAGGTAGTGGTAAAGTGGGGATTTTCCCGTACGACCATTTCACGAATGTACCTTGAATATCAGAAATCAGGTAAAACATCAAATCTCCGACATCGCTAAGGCCGGAAAAAGATCCCGCAAGAACGGAACCAACGATGACGCAAGACATTCGTTCACGGTGACAGAAGCACAACCCTTCTGAAAAATTGCTGCAGATTTCAAAGATAGGCCATCAACAAGTGTCACCGTTCGAACCGTTCAATGAAACATCATTGATATGAGCTTTCGAAGCCGGAGATCCACTCATATACCCCTGATGACAGCACGACACAAGGCTTTAAGCCTCACCTGGGCTCGTCAATACCGACGTAGGACTGTTGATGACGGGAAACATGTTGCCTGGCCGGACGAGTCTCGTTTCAAATTGCATCGAGCGGATGGACGTGTACGGGTTTGGAGGAAACTTCTTTAATCCATGGACCCTGCATGTCAGCACACCGTAGTGTGATCAAGGTAAAGGCAGTGTTGATCGTAACATGATCTGCATCGTCGTACCAAGTGTGGTTCGCATTTTTGCTTCCGGTAACTGACCTCTACTGCTCCTGGTGTTTGCCGATACACTGACATGGAATGCCCTACAATCAGACGTACGTAAGCTTGTAATCTTCAGCGTTTCCGAGTAGATTGCTTGTACTGTTCAAAGGGGATGTCACACACATGATTCCAAAGATTTCCCCCCCCCCCCCCCCCCAACGCCCGTGTTTTTTGATGAGGACTTACGGAATCTCGAGTGAAGTACTAAATCTCGTGCGAGATGTTCCCTAAATGTTCAAATTCTTGAGAAAGGCTGTCGTCGTCTTTCAGCTACGTGTCAAGTGAACCAGCCGACCTCCGAATCACAAGGATATCTAAGAGTAGTAGCTACCAAACCTTCACAAGTTCAATTGTAGTCTCATATTGTGGTGGCTTTAACCGATGTTTTTAAGGAAGTTGAGGGTTCGCTCAACACAGACATAATTTTTTTCTCATTGTTCATAAAATACGTAAATTTTACCGATTTGCGCTCTTTGAAAAATTAGTCTAGTGACGTGTTTTCGCAGCTTACGTTGTCGATTCAAGCATTGGAGGTGTTTCTGAACTACCCCGAATTAGACAGTGTTCTGCTGACGACGAAATATAACCTGGTAGTTCGAAGTTCGACGTTACTGGTCATACACTATGGTGAGGTCTGTGGTTCTATTCGTTCTACAGATATTAAATGCCGGCGGCTGCTGGTACTGTCTCATTATGCCTGGTGCTACATTTGAAGGAGCCGCGTGGTTATGATTAAATTTCCGCTACATGAGAGGGTCACTATCAAAAAAGAAGTGAATAGAGGACGATGAAACTTTGTGGAAACATTTCTAATGACACGTATACAAGAAATAACAAACAAACCATTGAAAGAAACATATTTTTACTATCGTATGGGAGGGTAACATTTCATTTCTTTATCGCATAGCATGTTTAGGTTCACGCTACAAAAGTTGTTCATTGTGACGACCATTTGCACCCATGACATAATGGAACCGCGTTAGAGAAACCATTTCATAATTGTTCGAAACAATTTTCGAATACTGAACTATAGAATGTTGACCTGTTGTAGGAAAGCTCGTGCACTGCTTGAAGATCGCATACTGCATTAAGTATTCACGACCATGAGAACTCCAACAGTTTGTGAAACAACTGGCTGCTGCCCTCTCCCAGCAGCAATTCCCAAATTGCCAGTTAATTTGATCTTCCCAGTCATGTTCTTCAAACCATGTATGGAAAGAGGACCTCTCCGTATTCCCTCAGCGCTTCGACACTTGTGAAGAGAATCAGCACAATTTCTGTTGTTTTGATAAAACAACTGTTCGAGTACAGCACTGCGCGCCTTGTCCAGACTCATGTTGACTGTCTGCAAATGCAATCCGTTTCAACCCTGCGTCGTCGTACCAGTACACCGCTAAAATTGCAAATCCGGCTGCGTGCAGTCTTCACGTTATTGGGTGCTCTTGAGGTAAATAGTTTACCGTTGCACTGGCTCAAGTAGCGAAAGTTTTATAACTGCTCTTTACTAGTGCATCCTGTCTGATGGCATTAATGCAGTTCGCTGGGAGAGTAGCTTTCTTTTATTCTTCCACTAAAACTTAATGTGGGAAATTATGAAAGACGACCAAGTATGTCTGTATGATGAGGCATGTGGTGTTGATGGTAAGTCTACCCCTACTAATTCTAAACAGGCATTCAGGATGTACCACTTCGTAATTTTGCCAACTGGAGAGAAGTAAAGCACTAAAGCGGCAGTAATTTGGAAAACGTCAACGATCAAGGGAAGTCACACAGTAATATGAGGTAGATTTGGAAGTAACTAACTCACTAAATAGCTTGGTGGCAACCTCGTGTTATTAAGTTTCTTATCGGTGAATTTCGTATTAAACACGTACAGTCCATGAACGAAAATCGTACGATGTAAACAACAATGGGAACAAAAAATGGTTCAAATGGCTCTGAGCACTATGCTACTTAACTTCTGAGGTCATCAGTCGCCTAGAACTTAGAACTAATTAAACCTAACTAACCTAAGGACATGACACACATCCATGCTCGAGGTAGGATTCGAACCTGCGACCTTAGCGGTCGCTCGGTTCCTGACTGTAGCGCCTAGAACCGCACGGCCACTCCGGCCGGCCGAATGGGAACATCTCGGGGAGAAATGTATATCATAAGCGGAGCATTAGAGAAGGAAAAACCTTTACATCAGAGACTGAAGGGAATCTTTTGACATACTGTTTTCTTGGGGTCCGCGTCACAGGCTCCGCATTGCTGAGATAGCACCCCAGCGGCCTGTGCAACGTACTGTTTCGAGCCGGCCTTGTACGCCAGCTGCAGAGTTCCAGTTAGGATAGGATGGCTGCCCTTGCAGCCGACCCAGCAGCCACCGTCCCCGTTGACTCCGCACTGCTCCGCTGGGAGCCATAGGCCGGCCGCGCTGCTGCTTCTTCCTCAGCTGGCGTAGCTGGGAATGCGGCGGCAACGACCGCTCCTGTTCCCGTGTCCGAACCTGCGGCCCTCGCCTTGTAAGTCTCCGGTGTGTGTCAAGAGCCGAGACGACTGCCTGCGGTAGTGAGCCGAAGAGTGGCCCGCCCTGGCTGGCTGCGGCCCCCACGTCGGCCTCAGAGGGTCGAACTAACGACCTGCCGTGGACTGAGACGCTGTTGCTCATATGTTGCCGTATTTCGCCGGTGGTGTGACACGCCCCGCCATCCAGGAGAGCTGCCACACTTGAATGAATCTCATTAGAAAACCACACCTGTTTATACTCGACTTTGAGGCTCTGTTTCGCTAACACATCGCTCCGGGTCACGTACGCCCCACACCACGGTTGCACCAGTTGGCCCCTTCTTTCTATAGCTTGCAACATGCGAACCGTTGCGTTTACTGTTTTCAGCGGTTCGATGGCCCGTGTGGCCTCCATTCCGTTTCGCAACTGCTCGTCAGCGTATCTTACTGCAATCCGGCCTGCACCTGGCTGTAACTTGTGCGCTCCGAAATATTGCACCAAATCTAACTTCCCTATAATAAACTGTGCTGCCAATACAAATAAAATGGATTGTGATGTACTTGTATGGCAATAGAGCATGGCGTCTTACTGGCGAACATGCCGTCCATCATTCTCTGTGGTAATACGATTGCTGGGCGTAGGCACTCCATATGCCGTAGTAATACGTAGTGCAGGGTTAAAGTGGCGTGACTCAACTGTGTTTAATGGAATTTAAGTCCTGAGATCCATATGGCCCCTCTACACGTCTGATGTCTTCAAGGTTACGGCACTCATCCAAATGGTTAGTCCGACGAGGTCGCACGTGATGTTGCCAGTGGTCATCACCTTATACCGCATCTCTCGCAGCACCTATCACGAACTATATCCTGCGGCGTGCCTTCTTGTTACAAGCATTCAACACATGAAGTGGTATTACCACAACGAGACTTATCGACGGCATAGGCAGCTATGATCCGCATTTCAGTGGAGATACAGCAGACCAGATAATGAGATTCACCCTACACGAGATACGATCGCTCCATGGTACGAAAGACGTCAGTTTCCCCTCAATCTCACATCCCGCCACTCCCATGATATTAAGACACAGTCGGGGTGTGGTGGCGACATTATTTCTATGGCACATACACTGATGCGCAGACGCCTAGTAACGTCATAGTGTGGTACAGAAGATGTCAATGTGAGATCACAGTCAAATTCCGATGATTCCATGACGTCTCCAGTCGTAAATGGCGATGTCGTTGAGTCATCACGGGATTCATCAGAAACGGATCATCACTTTAGCAATATGCGTTAAATGGTAAGCTCCGAAACATTTATGTTTGCGTCAGCATTGTACTGCGTCTTCAGGTCTACCTCACATCGCCACTTACCGTTCTACACTGAGCGGCTAATCATTCGGTCTTCACGATGTGTGATGAGGCGCGGACGTCGAAACCTTTCCGCCCACTCGTCGTTTCACCGTCTTTCAATCCGTTTCCATGGATGCTCACAATAGCTTGCGAACAGCCGACCACCTTCAGCGTTTATTATATGCTCGATCACAGACGCTGGGTTTTTAAAAAATCTGCTATTTGTCAAATTCACTGTTACGTTACGGCCACATACTTTTCTCACCGCTTCACGTGCCCGCAACTTAATTTTTTGTAATTCAGCCTCCCGATGGGCAGTGGTCCAAACGTATAGATTTTCAGCTTCTGCGAGTCCTGGGATAGCAGCAATCCCGTCACATTTACACAGCGCTTTGCCCGTTACGGTAAACGAATAACGGGACCAGACGTGTAGATCGAATGTTTATATATATTCTTTGAAACTTTCGTAAAGCGATTCATTATTACAAATGTTACCTCCATTTTGTGGACATTTACGTCTATGTGAAAGTTATTTTGGCCATATGCTTTTCTTTGAGACATATTTATCTTTGTTCATTTATACTGATTTCGTCTCATGTCGCTTGCAGTCGTAAAGTTCGCTCTCTACCATGTACTCAGGCACCGGCAAATACTAGTGCCCACACGCTCTGTGATTCCCGGAAATTTAATGTCCAGTTTGTTTAATGCTATGACAGAAGAAAGAATGTATTTGTCCGTTTGCCAAGCATCCAGAGATTCTCAGTGCCTATGGTACTGTTGTTCTTGTTGTTGTGGACTTCAGTCGGAAGACTGGTTTGATGCCACGCTACTCCATCCTGTGAGAGCCTCTTCATCACAGAATAACTACTGTAACATACATCCTTCTAAATCTCCTTATTGTATTCCTCTTTTGGTCTCCCTCTGCAGTTTCTAAACTTCATATTTCACTCTAATACCAAAGTGGTGATTCCTTGATGTCTCAGAATATGTCCAATAAACCGATCCCCTCTTTTGGTCAAGTGGTGCCACAAATTTCTTGTCGCCCCAATTCTATTCAGTACATTCTCGTTAACTACGTGATCTACCCATCCAATCTTCAGCATTCTTCTGTAGCAACACGTTTCGAAAGCTGTCTGAACTATTTATAATCCACGTTTTATTTTCATAAATAGCTACACTCCAGACAAATACCTTCAGTAAAGACTGCCTAACACTTTGTAAGGCGTCGCATTTCCTGGGTGTCTTAGACGAAGTAATTAGAATTGCACGTGAATGATAGCTGCGGTAAAAAAATCAATTACAAGTTATTTATAACATTAACATGTGCGGACAATGAGGATGACGTTACCAAAAAAAAAAAAAAAAAATTGCTCTGAGCACTATGGGACTTAACTTCTGAGGTCATCAGTCCCCTAGAACTTAGAACTACTTAAACCTCACAAACCTGAGGACAACACACACATCCATGCCCGAGGCAGGATTCGAACCTGCGACCGTAGCTGTCACGCGGTTCCAGACTGTAGCGCCTAGAACCGCTCGGCCACCCCGGCCGGCGTTACCAATCGACTATCGACTGTACTACATTCTCAAGGGATAATTGGCAGTCAGAATACGGCATAACGTTTATACTGAGAAGTCACAGGAAACAAAGACAGACATTGTGAACAAGCGGGTCTCTCCGCAGTGCGTGGCAGGGACGGAACAGCGTTTTCACATGGGCTTCCCTGTTTTGGTGGCCGGCCGGAGTGGCCGTGCGGATCTAGGCGCTATAGTCTGGAGCCGAGCGACCGCTACGGTCGCAGGTTCGAATCCTGCCTCGGGCATGGATGTGTGTGATGTGCTTAGGTTAGTTAGGTTTAATTAGTTCTAAGTTCTAGGCGACTGATGACCTCAGAAGTTAAGTCGCATAGTGCTCAGAGCCGTTTCAACCATTCTGAACCTTGTTGTGGCGTCGTAGAGTGGCGGCAGGTTTCCCGAGTCAAAGGCATAGCAAGGGACGAAGGTCTTCCGGCTGAAAGCTATCTCCTAGCAGAACACTTTCATACGGGCTCAGGCCGTGAGAGTTTGTGGAAGGTGGAGTAGGATCCTAAGCCTGTTGCAGTCAAACGGCTCCAGTCCAGCAGCAGTCCAACGTCTACATCTTTGAATTTAAAAGGATAGAATGAAAAAGAAACAAGCAGCCATTGACTCTTCTAAAAAACTAGGAAGGAGTGGGAGTTTTGCTGGGCATTTCCAGTTCACTCTCAAGTGACTGGCAAGGGCTGGCGGAAAGCTGACTCGAAGTAGGAAGGCGGCACTCGTTTAGAGACGAGCCATGCACGTGGGCAAGGAAGTGTGGTCTTCTGCTGCAATAGCGGAGCTGTTAGTTTTATATGAAGAGCAGTTGGATCTGAGCCTTCTCCGTGAATGAAGAGAATGTGTCCCTTTGTGCACCATCTTATGCACAATAGAGCGGCACCTAGACTACGATTGATTATCAAGTAGATGTACCAGCTAATTTCAGGGAACTGTATATTCGTCACTCCGTAAGCAGAGTAGGGAAATTAAGAAGCTCTGAGAGCATGTGGACTTTTGAAATGATCCTTATTGTGGTGTGCTTTTAGTGAGACTGTGTCTTTATGTGAACAGTGGGCAAGCAGCTCTTCTCACTCGCACGCGGTATGATACCAGAACAGTTCACAGAGAGGAGTTTTACGGGCAATTTAGTCTGAGTAGGCTGGTTTCAGAGCTGCAGCGAGCGTCAACCGAAGGCGCGGGAGCCGCAATCAGACGGTCAGCAGCAGTCGCTTTCACTGTCGTTTTGGGTGTGGTGTTACCATATAGGGCCTTAATTCCACAAATGCGTTGAGTTCCATGCTATATGTGGTGGATTAAATGCAGTCAGTTTCATTTGGGCTTGGTTATTTTTCTTATTATAACTCAACGACATCCTATTTTCTCAGTACATGGTCAGATCGTATTGCAAAATTTATTTAGAGGGCGACAGTTTCAACACGAATTACTAGAAAGCCAATCTCAGAGAGAGACCGTTAAGGATAAGGAAAAGTCTTGCCAATAGAAACTTCTCACTGAATGAAAACGAATGATTTTGAAAACAAATTTTGTGCAAATTATACAAAATTCTTTTTATCTTTTCTGTAATCCCCCCCCCCTTCCCATCCGTTACATCTTAAATATACATTTAATGTTCACAAATTTCTTCAGAAATCCTTTTATTGCTATTAGTAGACTACATTTCATATAGTCTCTACTTCGGCTATCATCAGTTTTTTGCTCACGAGATGGTGAAATTCATCTACTACTTTAAGTGTCTCGTTATCTGATCTAATTCCCTTAGCATCACCTTATTTAATTCGACTACATTCCATTACCATTGAATATCGTCGGGTATAGGCTACAATCCTGTCACACCCCCATCTCAACCACTGCTCCCCCTTTCACTTCACTCGACTTTTATAGCTGGCGTCTGATTTCTGTATAAGTTGTAAATAGCATTTCGCTCCCTGTATTTTACCCCTGCAGCCTTCAGTATTTCTAAAGGAGTATTCCAGTCAACACTCTCAAAAGCTTTCTGTATGTCTACAAATGATATAAACATAGGTTTGTCTTTTCTTCACCTGTCTTCTAAGGTAAGTCGTAGGTTCAGTACTACCTCGGGAGATCTTACATTATTGTGAAATCATAACTAATGTTCCCCGAGGTCAACTTCTAGAAGTTTTTGCATTCTTCTGTACAGTATTCGAGTTAGTATCTTACACCCATGGCTTATTAAACTCATAGTTCGGTAATTTTCACTCCTGTTATCAACTGGTTTCTTTGAAATCTAAATTATTATGTTCTATTTGGAATTTGATGGTATGGCGCTCGTCTCATACGTCTTTCACACAAAAAGGTAGAGTTCTGTCACAGCTGGCTTTCCTAAGGCTATCAACAGTTCCGAAGGATTATCGTCTACTCACAGAATATTGTTTCGACTCAGATGTTTCGGAGCTCTGTTAAATTCTTCTCGCTCTCTCATATCTCGCTTGTCACCTTCATCTACATCCATCTAACATTCTACAATATTGCCTTCGGGTACATCTCCCTTGTTTGGACCCGTAATATATCCCTTCCATCTTACAGCTTTTCGTTCGTTGCTAAGAACTCGTTTTACACCTGAGCTCTTGATGTTCATGTAGTTGCTCCTCGTTTCCCCAAACATCTCTTTGATTTTCCTGTAGGCAATACCTATCTTTCTCCTAGTGAAAGATGCTTTTCAGTCCTTACATTTGTCCTCCAGTCATTCCTGCTAAGTCATTTTGCATTTTTTTTTTGGGCGTTTTTATTGTCTCTTGTTTGCTTCATTTGCTGCATTTTAATATTTTCTCGTTTCATCAGTTAAATTCACTATCTCTTAGGTTATCCAAGGACTTCTACTAGGCCTCGTCTTTTTGCCTATTTGATCCTCTGATGTATCTACTATTTCATCTCTTAGAGCTACTTCTAATCAAGCTGCGGGCCTATGGGGTATTGTCTCAGTTGTGCGACTGGATTCGTGATTTCCTGTCAGGAAGGTCGCAGTTCGTAGCAACAGATGGCAAATCATCGAGTAAAACTGAAGTGATATCAGGTTTTCCCCAGGGAAGCGTCCTGGGACCTCTGCTGTTCTCTATCTATATAAATGACCTGGGTGACAATCTGAGCAGTTCTCTTAGGTTGTTCGCAGATGATGCTGTAAATTACCGTCTAGTAAGGTCATCCGAAGACTAGTATCAGTTGCAAAGCGATTTAGAAATGATTGCTGTATGGTGTGGAAGGTGGCAGTTGACGCTAAATAACGAAAAGTGTGAGGTGATCCACATGAGTTCCAAGAGAAATCCGTTGGAATTCGATTACTCGATAAATAGTACAATTCTCAAGGCTGTCAATTCAATTAAGTACCTGGGTGTTAAAATTACGAACAACTTCAGTTGGATAGACCACATACATAATATTGTGGGGAAGGCGAGGCAAAGGTTGCGTTTCATTTGCAGGACACTTAGAAGATGCAACAAGTCCACTAAAGAGACACGTTTTATATTATCACGTAAGATGGGAGAGAGTGTGGCAGCTATGATACGCGAATTGGGATGGAAGTCATTAAAGCAAAGACTTTTTCGTCGCGGCGAGATCTATTTACGAAATTTCGGTCACCAACTTTCTCTTCCGAATGCGAAAATATTTTGTTGAGCCCAACCCACATAGGTAGGAATGATCATCAAAATAAAATGAGAGAAATTAGAGCTCGAACAGAAAGGTTTAGGTGTGGGTAGAGAGATAGTATGATTGTGGTTCGATGAACCCTGTGCCAAGCACTTAAATGTGAATTGCAGAGTAGTAATGTAGATGTAGATGTAGATGTACCCATTCGTCTTCCACTGTATACCCTTTCCCGATTCTAATCAATCGTTCTCTAATGCTCCCACCGAAAGTCTCAGTAACCTCTGGTGCTTTCAACTTATCCTCGTCCCATTTCCATATTTTTCCTACCTTTTTCCTATTTATTCAGTTTAATCTACACTTCATAACCAATAAATCGTGGTCCCCTGGAAATGTCTTACAATTTAAGATCTAGTTCCTAAGCGTCTGTCTTAGCATTATATAATCAGTTTGAAACCTGCCGATGTATCCAGATCCCTTACACGTATACAACCTTCTTTTATGGTCCTTAAACCAAGGGTTACCAATGACTAAACTATGCTCTGTGCAAAATATTATCAGGTGGCTTCCTCTTTCAGTCATTTCTCCCAGTCCATAGTCACCTATTATTTTTCCTGCTCTTCATTTTCCTGCTCTCGAATTCCAGTCCTTGATCACAATTAAATTTCCGTCTACTTTGGCTATCTGAATAATTTCTTTCACCTCATCATACATTTGTCCAATCTCTTCATCTTCTGTGGAGCTAGTTGGCATGTAAACTTTCACTACTGTAGTAGGTGTGGGCTTCATGTCTATCTGGGAATGATAGATGCGTTCACTATGCTGTTCATAGTACCTTGTCCGCGCTCATACTTTCCTATTCATTATTAAACCTACTCTTGCATTACCAAAATTTGATTTTGTATTTATAACACTGTATTCCTCTGAACTGAAGTCCTGTTCCTCCTGCTATCTAACCTCACTAATTCGCACTATATCTTACTTCAGCCCATCAATTTCCCTTTTTTAAATTTTGTAACCTTCCTGCCCGATTATGAGATCTAACATTCATAAGTCCGTTTCGTAGAATGCCAGTTTTGTCTCTCCTTATGATGAGATGCTCCTGAGTAGTCCCCGCTCGGAGATCCGAATGTGGGTCTATTTTAGCTCCGGAATATATTACGCAAGTGGACGCCATCATCATTTAATCATTTCGTAGAGCTTTATACCCTCTGAATAAATTAGGAACTGAAGTTTCCCCTTTCTTTCAGCCGTTCACAGCATCAGCACAGCAAAGCCGTTTTAGTTGGTGTTACAAGGTCAGATCAGTCAAGCATCTAGATTGTTACCCCTGCAACTACTGTGTAGGCTGCTACCTCCCTTCAAGGACAATATGTTTGTGTGGCCGCTCAACAGATACCTCTCCGTTGTGATTGCACCTGTGGTATGGCTATCTGTATTGATGAGGTACGCAAGCTACCCCACCGTCAGCAAGCTCCATTGTTCGTAGGGGTGGGGGGGGGGGGGGAGGGGTGTAAAATGGTACTGCCACATCCAAAAGTATCCGAACGACCTGAACTGCGTTTCGCTTGATTTGAATGCAGCTTACATAACGCAGCTGTTTTGCAGATCCTCTAAGCTCTGAAAAGTACAGTCGTGTGACTATACAAAATGCATATCGCAAGAGGTCACTAGAAAACATTGTTCTGTAAGGAAATTAGTCAAGATGTAATTCAACATCTCGCTATTGCAAATACTAGGAAACCCGTTGTTGGAGGTGAGACAGTCCTCAATGCTTGTAAACTAATTATTATTACAGTAAGTGACATTTAAAAATAACTACCACAAATATTAGAATTTGAGTTAAGTCATTCCGGCAATCTTTAGGCCAAGTAACTATTTTTATGGGCAAGAAATTTTGAGATAATATCTTGACTTCTAATGTTCACTGACAATTCGAAGTATTTTTGCTCATTAAAAGTTTTAGCCCCATCTGTGAAACATCGATTATGATGCGAGAGGGTTGTCATAAAATGTATGTTGAACTAACGAGTTAAAAACAATGCTCATAACAACGGCAAGCGCTCTATAGAAACCTGAACACTAACTTCACACAACCAGTAATTTCTTTGTACTTACGATGGGGCAATTGTTTGTCAACACGTGTTAGCTTTAAATGACATGACGAACATTCCTTTTCTTTATCTGGATTGAAACTAAGCACATATAGCCACTGTAACTAATCAAAGCTTTCGTGCCTGACCAAGACTCGCTCACACGAAAGGCTCGTCGTTGGTGACGAGGCATGAAGAGGCATGCAATATCGACAATTTTCTTCAGAATCAGTTATCAAATTGATGTTGAAAACTTTTGTGCTCTGCCTGGAGTCCTGTTAAGACCCCTATCATTCTTCTCCTTAACTAATCACGAAAATCGTTTAATATAATTTCAACTAATCAAGTTTGCAAGTGTTGAAAGCAAAGTGTCATGATTAAAAGTTTTGTCTCGAACCCAGCATGTGATCAGAGTATTAACGTCATAAAATCAGATGTTAAAAAGCGAAATTTTTCACCGGCAGCGAGATATTCGAATTTGCAATGAGGATACCATTTTCTTGCCTGACTGGGAATCGTACTCGGCACCTACCGTCGTGGTTTTCTATCCCCGAATTGTTTGCTGACCAGTTGTGTTATGTGTCCATGTTTGACTAGGAATAGCGGTCCCTACCGTTATTGTTGACAACACATGAAGAGAGATTGAAAACGAAGACTATTTATCACTAGTAGTTCAATATGCATATGCTAGGGCTTGAAACGTATCGATGAATACATTTGTTCTGGATCATGATTGGAACCCACATATGCCCCTTTCGGGGAGACCTAAGGGAGAGTGCAATTTCGGGGAAAACAACGAAGTGATCGAATGGTATCGTTCCATGTGGGCCACATACCACGAAAGAGGAGATTCGAATTGAAATCCCACCCAGCACCAAATTTTTCAGCGCCTCAATTTCAGATAAAATATGAACCCTGTGACCTGAAGTGACAATTGGCTCATTCAATAAAATAATGTTTCTCATGTAATGAAGTTCACTGGCGACAGAATTTTTATTGGCAAAGACTTCCGCCTCCGCCACATCCGAACCTAAACCAGCTCTGTCTCAGCTGTTAGCGAAGCGATATGATGTTTATAATCAAGATTCTGAACTACGGTTCAACCTGTCGTTCTTCACTTGGCATTACTAGGCGTGAAGGAGATCAGTTTGTGTGTGTTTCAAATAAATGACAGAAGATGGAATAGAGCCCGTACTTCGCAATTAAGAAACATGGGTTACTCAACGAGATCACCGAAGCCCACATTTGCTGTATTCATGATTGCGTCTTAACGCATCGTGCACTTAGCAGACAAATTAGACATAGAGAAAAAAAATCAGTTCTCCGGTTCCCAGAATGAGATATTCACTCTGCAGCGGAGTGTGCGTTGATATGAAACTTCCCGGCAGATTAAAACTGTGTGCCGGACCGAGACTCGAACTCGGGACCTTTGCCTCGCGGACAAGTGCTCTACCAAACTTTTTTTTCATCCTTTGTTTCCAGCAATCCAATTTTTATTAACCACTCTTATCTTATTTTTATTTTTTATTATATATATATATATATATATATATATATATATATATACTCCTGGAAATGGAAAAAAGAACACATTGACACCGGTGTGTCAGACCCACCATACTTGTTCCGGACACTGCGAGAGGGCTGTACAAGCAATGATCTCACGCACGGCACAGCAGACACACCAGGAACCGCGGTGTTGGCCGTCGAGTGGCGCTAGCTGCGCAGCATTTGTGCACCGCCGCCGTCAGTGTCAGCCAGTTTGCCGTGGCATACGGAGCTCCATCGCAGTCTTTAACACTGGTAGCATGCCGCGACAGCGTGGACGTGAACCGTATGTGCAGTTGACGGACTTTGAGCGAGGGCGTATAGTGGGCATGCGGGAGGCCGGGTGGACGTACCGCCGAATTGCTCAACACGTGGGGCGTGAGGTCTCCACAGTACATCGATGTTGTCGCCAGTGGTCGGCGGAAGGTGCACGTGCCAGTCGACCTGGGACCGGACCGCAGCGACGTACGGATGCACGCCAAGACCGTAGGATCCTACGCAGTGCCGTAGGGGACCGCACCGCCACTTCCCAGCAAATTAGGGACACTGTTGCTCCTGGGGTATCGGCGAGGACCATTCGCAACCGTCTCCATGAAGCTGGGCTACGGTCCCGCACACACCGTTAGGCCGTCTTCCGCTCACGCCCCAACATCGTGCAGCCCGCCTCCAGTGGTGTCGCGACAGGCGTGAATGGAGGGACGAATGGAGACGTGTCGTCTTCAGCGATGAGAGTCGCTTCTGCCTTGGTGCCAATGATGGTCGTATGCGTGTTTGGCGCCGTGCAGGTGAGCGCCACAATCAGGACTGCATACGACCGAGGCACACAGGGCCAACACCCGGCATCATGGTGTGGGGAGCGATCTCCTACACTGGCCGTACACCACTGGTGATCGTCGAGGGGACACTGAATAGTGCACGGTACATCCAAACCGTCATCGAACCCATCGTCCTACCATTCCTAGACCGGCAAGGGAACTTGCTGTTCCAACAGGACAATGCACGTCCGCATGTATCCCGTGCCACCCAACGTGCTCTAGAAGGTGTAAGTCAACTACCCTGGCCAGCAAGATCTCCGGATCTGTCCCCCATTGAGCATGTTTGGGACTGGATGAAGCGTCGTCTCACGCGGTCTGCACGTCCAGCACGAACGCTGGTCCAACTGAGGCGCCAGGTGGAAATGGCATGGCAAGCCGTTCCACAGGACTACATCCAGCATCTCTACGATCGTCTCCATGGGAGAATAGCAGCCTGCATTGCTGCGAAAGGTGGATATACACTGTACTAGTGCCGACATTGTGCATGCTCTGTTGCCTGTGTCTATGTGCCTGTGGTTCTGTCAGTGTGATCATGTGATGTATCTGACCCCAGGAATGTGTCAATAAAGTTTCCCCTTCCTGGGACAATGAATTCACGGTGTTCTTATTTCAATTTCCAGGAGTGTATATATATATATATATATATACATGTATTTTTAGGATGGTCAGGGCGTGGTACACGCCGCACTAGCAGTGGGGTCTGTTCACGGCACTGCCAGTGCGTCGGGGCCAAACCCCTCCCACCCCTTTTTCATGTTCCCTGTTGGGTCATACCAGTAAGTGTGCAGAAATCTTAACACAATATTCCCATTCTCCGATGTAAGGAAGACAAAGAAACCTCTTCTCTGAGTAGAAACTGAACACTGATAAAAAAAAACAACTTAACAATTCTTCTCGAATCACACAAATACTTTGGAAGTCGAACACGAGTAATTTTGAACAAAATGTTTTGAAAAAAAAATGTTCCAGAAGCAAGGTAATAGTAAATAATAATAAGAAACCAAGTGACTTTTAATTTTCTTCTGTTCGTTCTCGTTCAAGGTGTTGTAGTGGTTCCACATATTTAACCAACACCCATTCTTTCAAAAATGATCTTCAGCATGTAGCCGTAGTGCTTGTTGTGGTTGCGATACGTGCTGATTTTTGCATATTCACACTTCATGTAAACGCGGAATTCTATCTCGTTGTCCGACCCAAGTGTGTGGATGATATAACTAACGTATTTTCCCAGAAACCAGCTAATGGCGTTGGTTTTTAATTTCGGAAAGTATGTCACGTCTGGTCTCAGGAGGAGCGATGGCGTTATATATTCCGTAGAGGATCTGGTGAGAAAGGCGATTTGTTGCCTGATACAATTCCAGTTATGCACATTGCCACCACAGGTGAATCTGTGGCTGGGTGTATCCACCAGATTGCATTTTCCACAAAGGTGTGTCTGGTTTAAACCGATCCCATATAGTCTCTCGTTGGTGCTGATGACATTATTAACTGTTTTGTTCCATGCGGAAATAGCGTCTGTAGAGAGCCCGGCATAGTTGATGTTCCGCCATACAGCTTTCCAGTCACAATTTGGGAATTTCGTTTCAATTTTGTTTCTACCCTCATTTCATTTACTTTCAAGTATGATGTCGCGCGCTGTGATACGTGTGTTGCTTCTGATTTCGTCACTAAGATAACTTGCTTCGAGGAAAAAAATTCTTCACATACTGCAGACGGGCATTAATCCTTCGTACATCAATCGGTGCTTGCAGGCTATGGGGTGTCACAGCCTCAAAGAGCTTTGGGGTTATACATTGGGGAAGTTCTCTGAGTATATGGAAAGTCCGTTTGAGGAACAGAGCAGACGCTTTATTGCGAATATCCACCAAACCGAGGCCCCCGTTTCTGACATCCAGTATAACGGTAGTCGCACCAACCCTGAATATGTCTCCTCGCCATAAATAATTGGTAACAGTGGACATGATCCCTTTCGCTACTAGTTTAGGGATTGGAAATACCTGCGCAGTGAAATACGCTTTAGACAAACCGCAGGAGTTGATGAATCTGACTTTTTGCATCAGGTTCATAGTTCGATGGATGTTCTCCATTACAGCACCATGAACTTTCCTCCTAGTTTCCGTCCAGTTAAACGCAGCCATCCGCATCGGACATACCATTAAGGTTATTCCCAAAGTTTTATGTTTGTTGCCTTGTTTTGCCCATGCCAGTCGAAGGTGATCTAGGCCCCGTAGATTCAATATTTGACTTTAGTTTTCATTTGCTGTCGCTCCCGACGCTAGACGATACCTTTGGATTTCTCTTTCCAGTGTAACTGTCTCCTCCTTATTCCTTATTACAACGCCCACGTCATCAGCATAAGCTCGTATGACAGTTTTCTCACCACTCAATGTTATGCCTGTTAATCTTGCGTGGGCAGTGCGGAGGAAGGGCTCTAAAGATACGGAAAAAAAACACACTGATAAGGGACTGCCCTGTGGAACCCCTCGCCTTATCTGTAAGGGTTTAGATGTTTGGCCATTGATTGCTATTTTCGCATTTATAACTGTTGCAATATTCCTTAGCATGTTCACAATCTGGGGGTGGAAAGCCATTCTTGACAGCGTCGCAAAGAGGTATCTATGACTAACGCGGTCAAAAGCTTTGTTGAAATTAATAAAGATTAACGCACATTTAATACTTGTCACTGATGTAATTGCAATGACGTCTCTGTATGCAGATAGACTTTCGAATATCGTTCTGCTCGGAGAACAAGATTGATGATGACTCAATATTTTGTTGGAAAAGGCAGAGAGTCTTTTGTTGATAATACACGAAATTATTTTGTAATCAGAATTTAGTAGAGAAAGAGGCCGAAAATTGTTTAAGTTGGTTTTGCCTTTACTCTTAGGAATCAGTACTATTTTACTTTCCTTAAACTCTGCAGGGACCGGTTTCCCGTTTAGGAGCTTATTTGCCATGGAAGTGATCTTGTCCCCAATTATAGACCAGTAGCGGGCAGAAAACTCCACAGGGAGGCCATCAAGTCCCGGAGATTTTTTGAGACGTGAGTCACGCACTGCCTCATGCACTTCATCTTTAGTAATAGGTGACAGGATATCAGCGTTGTCTGTTCCCGACAATTGTGAACCTAAAATAGTGTGAAAGTCCTCGAGAGCTGCATCTTCCACTGTGGTAGGGGCATATAAGGTTTCATAGTACCTGTGGACTTCGTCCAGTATTTATTTCTGGCATGTGAGCCTCGTACCAGTATGCGTCTGGACTTTATCAATTAAAGTTAGACGTCTGTTTCTAGCATGCCGCACCAAGTGATACAGAGAAGCTGTTTCATCTGCTACAACTGTTGTGGCTTTCGATTTAATTTTGAGTCCCTCCGTCTGTTGCCGTTTAATGCTTAATAACTTGGCTTTTATTTTTTTGATATCATTCAGACGAATTACGTCATCATGGGCCTGTTGATATAAGTCTCTTAAAACTTTATAATAAAACTCCATTGTACTCCTCAACTCCCTGTGCCTTGCTGCACTATACTGCATGACAACTTTCCGCAGCCTTGGTTTAGCCCTCCTAGTCCACCAGTCAGTGACTGTTGGGTGCTTGTCTACTGAGCGGAGGCACATAGTCCACGCTACTCTTATATCCTGTTCCAGTTCTTCGTCAGTTAAAACAGAGATATTTAAATTCCATTGGCTCTGAATCGACGGGTTGGCTGTACACTTAAATTAAAGCAAGTTAAAAGTGTACTGTGATCGCTAAAATACACGGGAATAGTTTCAAGGTTTAATAAATAATTTTGCAAATTTGGTGACACGTAAATTCAATCTAGTCTGCTGCGGGAGTGGCTGGTTATATACGTGAACCCGACTGACGTCGGGTGCTGAAGTTCCCACACATCCTTAAGGTGTAGATCACTTACTAACTTTTTTAACTGTGGCGAGTAGTTGAAGTTTGGTTGTTGATCTTTCTGGTTTAAAACGCAGTTAAAATCTCCACCTAGTATAAGAGAACACGGATTTTTCTTCAATAAATAAATCAGTTCATCTTGAAAAAACTTCGCACGATCCAGTTTGTGGGAATTTCCTGATGGGGCGTAAAGGTTAAGCACTGTCACATCGAAAATTTTTATGCCTATGGCTCTTCCTGATTCTAGTCGTTCGATTTCAGTCACCGGAATGCCTTCCCTTATAAGAATGTCTGTACCGATATTGGTTTCCGTAGAAACATTAACAATTTAAAAAAAGCCTGGGATCCGAAGTTCCGTTATCGCAACTTCTTGCAGCAACGCGATATCTGTCCCGGACTGGTACAAGAATTCTTTTAGTGCTGCCAATTTCAAGGGTGACTGTATTTTATTAATGTTAATAGTAGTACTGCTATAAGCTTGCATCACAGACATCCCAGAAGAAGCTATTTGGGATGAGGATCGGTATGATTATAGCAGCAACGTGCTTCCCTACACGGCACGATCTTTACAAGCTGTGTGCCCATTACATGTACTAACTTCCTAGAAAAATTTGCACTGCTTTTAAACAAAGAGCTTGAGAAGAAAAGTATCCTGAAATCCTGACAATGCACTGCTATAAGTCACTGTGGCCATTCTCTTTCTCCTCGTCAGTATTGGCCCTGATGACTTCATATTTAATATTCTTTTTCTGGTTGTCTTTCTTCTCTGGTGTGGCTTTCGGTTGATGAAGCGTGACAGCAAGACCCGGTGTCGGTCGCAGCCGCCGGCAGTGGCTGAATGGGGCAACGGCCGTGGCTTGCGAGTCGTCAATGTTTGGTTCCGGCGTGGTGTCTGTTGTGTTGTCTTGCTGGCGAGGCGGTGATGCTTGTTTATTTCCTCCTTCGGCGCGGCGTTGCGCTTCGGAGTCAGCAGGTTGTTTACTTGGTACTTCCTCGTACTGTTCGCACTGTATGGGTTGTGCACTTGATGCGGTTATTTCAGCCGTGACCTCAGGCTCAGGGTCACATTTCCGTGAAAGGTCACTACCAGCTGCGTCACTATCTGTTCGTGGTGGTATAAGTCCTTGTGTGGAAGTGGGAGCCACATCGACCTGCATTCCATCTACTTTTTCCACTTCCAACAGATCTTCAGGACTGGGCTTCGGCCTCCTGGCAACGGGTGTTTCACAGAAAGAGTTCTCATCAACATTTTTTTCAGTGTCCTCTAGAGGACGCTTTTTAGTGGGAATCTCGCTGTCACGGGACGGAATTTCAGCAGTTAATGTAGGTTTTAAAGACGGAAAGTCATTAACATTAAGTGCAACATTTTCAGAGGTAGTAACAGGATCCACGACAGCTGCTGGCTCTGTTGTATTACTGGCTGGCAACAAGTCGTTGAGTGTTAATTTCCGGCGTTGCGTAAGGTTACTTTTTAGCACAAAAACACGGCGAGGGCAGTCCTGACGGAGGTGACCAGACTCGTTACATACATGACATGTAGAGGTTTGCCCTGAGTACATAAAATGCGCCTTGTGCCCGTCAACAAAGATGTGGAAGGGAATGTTTGCCTTCACCTCCATCTCCACGGAGCGAATGCCGTTAAAGCACTGCAGCTTGAAATGCGAAGCACACCTTTCGTTGACTATTTGCCTGACAACCCCATACTATGAAAGGACATCTTTAATTTTCGAGTTGTCTACTTCTATGGGAATATTCAAAACCCTAACATTCCTAATTACAGACTCGGAATTCCGGAGTTTGAGAGTACTTTTAGTACCATCACGGTGTATAAATTCCGTTTCATAACCAAATTTTGCCAGAAAGCCGACTACACTCACGGAATCGTTAAACTTTACAAAAATGCAGTACTCATCAGAGTCTAGCTGCATGGTGTGAACAGATTCAAAATGAAGGCCAATTACCTCGGTAATCCAGTCGTGTATTTCAAGTGCAGAGGACTGTACTCGACGGGTGTACTTGTCGAAGGTGAAAATCACGGTGTTTTTTCTCACGGAGTTTGCCGTGGTGTTCTGCAGCGAAGAAATCTCGGACAACGCCGAAATCCCAACGGTACTGCGTAGAATGATGACACGAACGAAGACCAAATGCTCAATTGATAACGCTTAATTCACGTGCAAAACGTCAATAAACGAGCACGAAACACGAAAACACTGGTGTAAGCACTGAACGTTCACGGAGCAAACTTGAGGAGCGTGCGACCGCTGCGACAGCTAAAGCCAGACTGAACTGAGCTACCCAAGCAAGACTCATGCCCCGTCCTCAAAAACTGGTTCAAATGGCTCTGAGCACTATGGGACTTAACATCTACGGTCAACTGTCCCCTAGAACTTAGAACTACTTAAACCTAACTAACCTAAGGACATCACACACATCCATGCCCGAGGCAGGATTCGAACCTGCGACCGTAGAAGTCGCGCGGCTCCGGACTGAGCGCCTAGAACCGCTAGACCACCGCGGCCGGCGCCCCGTCCTCACAGCTTTACTTCTCCTTGTACCTCATCTCCTACCTTCCAAACTTTACAGAATCTCTCCTGCGAACCTTGCAGAACTATCACTCCCGAAAGAAAGGATATTGCGGAGACATGGCTTAGACACAGCCTTGGGAATGTTTCCAGAATGAGATATTAACTCTGCAGCGGAGTGTGCGCTGATATGAAACTTCCTTCCCTACAACTAATTTAAATTTGTAGAACATGCAGAACTCGAACCCGATAACGACAGATTACAAACTCACTACTTTACAACCTATTCCACTATCATTCCACGTACATTACTGTTACAGACTTCCGTGGTTGATGTCAGGTACCACAGCTGACTCAAACAAGATAGCCGGAGCAACATGACACCACATGCATCACAACGTGAATCTAAATTTTACCTTTATTCTCTGAAAACTATGTCGTTATTGTTATTCCTTTGATGTTTGGAGACAAAACACACACATGAAAACAGTTTTGCATCATCTCGGCTCCTAGGGTTCCGGAACCCGTACAGAAAATTGTAATAGGGAACAACATAATCATCATTTCCGCACTTTTTATTGCTCATTAAAACCACACATTACATGTTGTACCACGATACAACGAGGCCTTCAGAACTGATGGTCCAGACTGTTGGACACACCGGTACCTCTAATACCCAGCAGCACTTCCTCTTGCACTGAGCATGCCTGTATTCGTCATGGCATACTATCCACAAATTCTTCAAGGCGCTGTTGGTCCTGATTAACCCGCTCCTCAACGCTTATTCGGCGTAGATCCCTCAGAGTTGTTGGTGGGTCACGTCGTCAATAAAAAGCCATTTTCAATCTATTTCACGCATGTTTGACAGGTTTCAGGTCTGGAGAACATGGTGGCCAATCTAGTAGAGCGATGTCGTTATCTTGAAGGAAGTCATTCACAAGATGTGCACGATGGGGGCACGAATTGTCGTCCATGAAGACGAATGCCTCGCCAATATGCTGCCAATATGGTTGCCCTATCTGTCGGAGGATGGCATTCACGTATCGTACAGCCGTCATGGTGCCTTCCATGACCACCGGCGGCGTACGTCGGTCCCACGTATTGCCACCCCAAAACAACAGGAACTTCCACCTTGCTGCACTCGTTGGACAGTGTGTCTAAGGCGTTCAGCCTGACCAGGTCGCCTCCAAACACGTATCCGACGATTGTCTGGTTGAAGGCACATGCGACAATCACTGCTGAAGAGAACGTGATGTCAATCGTGAGCGGTCCATTCGGCATGTTGTTGGACCTTTTGTGGTTGGCAGGAGAGCCGTCACCGTGTTACTAGAGGAAGCCGAAAGGCACGCGTTTTAGCTCACGCAGGCTGGCGTGAGGTCCGGAACAGGACAAGGAAATTAAAATTTAGAAAAAACGGACGTAGCTGGTGGAATACTTAACTTTAATCCATTAATGGTGAACGTCGCTCTGGACGGTACATTATTCACAGTATCAATAGTAACTGGTAGTGGCGCCTTGCTAGGTCGTAGCAGATGACGTAGCTGAAGGCTATGCTAACTATCGTCTCGGCAAATGAGAGCGTATTTTGTCAGTGAACCATCGCTAGCAAAGTCGGTTGTACAACTGGGGCGAGTGCTAGGAAGTCTGTCTAGACCTGCCGTGTGGCGGCGCTCGGTCTGCAATCACTGATAGTGGCGACACGCGGATCCGACGTATACTAACGGACCGCGGCCGATTTAAAGACTACCACCTAGCAAGTGTGGTTTCTGGCGGTGACACCACAGGGCCCATCTGTACCGAGCTGCATGGAGTCGCCGGCCGGAGTGGCCGAGCGGTTCTAGGCGCTTCAGTCTGGAACCACGCGACCGTTACGGTCCAGATTCGAATCCTTCCGTGGGCATGGATGGGTGTGACGTCCATAGGTTAGTTAGGTTGAAGTAGTTCTAAGTTCTAGGGGACTGATGACCTCAGAAGTTAAGTCCATAGTGCTCCGAACCATTTGAATCATTTTTTTTTTCTTTTTGCGTGGAGTCGTGGTTACAAATGGTGCAAATGGCTCTGAGCACTATGCGACTTCACTTCTGAGGTCATCAGTCGCCTAGAACTCAGAACTAGTTAAACCTAACTAACCTAAGGACATCACTCACATCCATGCCCGAAGCAGGATTCGAACCTGCGACCGTAGCGGCCACGCGGTTCCAGACTGAAGCGCCCAGAACCGCACGGCCACACCGGCCGGCTTCGTGGTTACAAAGATGGTCCTCTCCATGGACGTCGAGAGTGAAGTTGCGTATCATGCAGCCTATTGCGCACAGTTTGAGTCGTAACACGACGTCCTGTGGCTGCACGAAAAGCATTATTTATTATGGTGGCGTCGCTATCGGGGTTCCTCCGAGACATAATCAGTAGGTAGCGGTCATCCACTGCAGTACTAGCCCTTGGGCGGCCTGATCGAGGCATGTCATTGACAGTTCCCGTCTCTCTGTATCTTCTCCATGCCTGAACAACATCGCTTTGGTTCATTCCGAGACGCCTTGACTTCCCTTGATGAAAGCCCTTCCAGTCAAAAAGTAACAATGTGGACGCTATCGAACCGCGGTACTGACCGTCTAGGCATAGTTGATCTACAGACAACACGAGCCGTGTACCTCCTTTCTCGTGGAATGACTGGAATTGATCGGCTGTCGGACCCCCTCCGTCTAATAGGAACTGATCGTGGATGGTTTTTTACATCTTTGGGCGGGTTTAGTGACATCTCTGAACAGTCAAAGGGACTGTGTCTGTGATAGAATATCCACAGTCGACGTCTGTCTTCAGGAGTTCTGGGAACCGCGGTGATGCTAAACTTTTTTTGATTTGTGTATATTTACATGACGCTCTAAGCAGTACACACAAGGAATTAATTTATTAAATCTTTTTTCGAAGCATGTAATTGGGAGCCAATTTGACTTTTGTGGCGATGGAAGCGCTCTTCACTTTGTATCGCACATTGTTTCCTCCCGCCCTTACAGCAGGTCATTATTTGAGAAATATCACAGCTCAAAGAATTTGATAGAGGTTCCATTCTTGCGCTTTACGAAGACAACACTGTCCAAACAAGTTCATGACGCATGGGAATAGTTGTCAGAGAATAACAGATTCAACCGGGAACGTGTTGCCTCTATTCCCATGAAGCGAAATACAGTTGTAGAGGAAGACGCAAACTTGGTTACTGAATGATAGTTCTGTTGGGGAGAAAATTTTATTTATGACAAATAAACGTTTGCTTTTGCCTCGAAGAAGAGGATAATTCGTTTGTCTTGTCTCCATTCTTTTCTTTTTCTTTTAACAAAGCGGAAAAGAATGGAAAAATATCTAGGCTATGTATTTCACTCTTTTCTGTCGTTAAATCGACTCTCTATCTTCAATTATTTTACGACCATTGATCAAAAAGACCTGAATTTAATTTTCTTTTTTGTTACATGGCGCATAAGGGTCAGTGTCATCAAATAGAAAGTATTTAGATTTTTAACGTCGAGAAAAAGCATCATATTACTTTGTATTTTATTTATTTACATTGAGGCAGATCGCCAACACAGACGAAGACGCTGAGGAAATCTCCATTTCTTTTAATGCCAAGCATAAATCACTCTGCATTAAAAGGAAAGGCGGTGCAAGATGGGCGGTGTAGACGTTGTCGAGCGTTTGAGTCCGTTATTTCCTCAGTTACGTACTCATGAATTCTTTAATATTATGAATGCTGAACAGTTCTCGCTGTCCTTCTATACTACAATTTCTTACCACGAATATTCGTGGAAGTGACAGGAAACTTGTGTGTGTGTGTGTGTGTGTGTGTGTGTGTGTGTGTATGTGTGTGTGGAGCAGGAAGGCTGGTTATACAAAACATCTTTAGTCTTATAGTGGTGCCTTTCTTGGGTAAAGAAAGTAACTAAACAAAAAAATTTAAGCACAAATAGAACGTAAGGGAACCAACATTCGACACTACATTCACTGCTACCATCGATCAACGTGACCTTGGATATTTCTAACAAGCCGTTAGGGCGAGGCACGTTTTCACGAAGAAAAGGTTCATATGGTTCTGTTTCTAGTTCCCGTCCGTTTAGTAAAATTAACATGCACACACGGTTAATTTTTCATACCTGCCGCACCTCAACTGTGATGAGGCTCCAAGACGACATTACCCAGATAATTAGCAAAGTATTAACGACAGCGCGGGTGGCGTCGTAGACGAATGAATAGTTCAAATAGGAAGGTCCTAAAACCGAGGAAGTGCTTGTTATCATCACGGTAAAGATACTATATGGTTAACCCCTTGATCCATACATATCACGACATTCGTCATACTTCGTGGATAACAACGTCATATCCGGGATAAGAAGGGATGTCGAAGTCACTGTTGTAGGTGTTGATCGCTGAATGAGGCCCTGCATCGGTCTCGTCAACCGCAATGGAAGATCCACATTCCAGTCGGTGTTCAGCTATATCGGGTAGTTGACACTGGGGACATAACGGAGAATCGGCAATACGTATGGAATGGAAGCTATGGTGATTCATATATCTGTGGTTGACGATCAAATAACAGGCCGCTCTTGCATCGGAATCGAGGAGAGCGCCGTGTACTGCGCACCAGAACACCTCGGAAGTAATCAAGGGTGGAAGGCTTTCAGTCGGATGTCAGGGATGGCATCGCATCATATGGCAATAAACATTACGGGCCCTCTGCGGCCGCTCCCTCGCCAGATAAGTGGCGACTTAACTGAAGTCCTCAATAAACTACTTTGAGTGAGGTAATATCAGAGACATGCTCCACAGCAATGGGGGAAGGTGAGAGGTGGAGGTCAATTCTTCAATCAGAGTTCCCGTGAAGCTGCGCTGGAGGTGGTTCCACATTTTCAACATGTAAAGCAGCTACTCTAACCAGCACATTGACCATTACGAGACCATCCTCTGTGGTATGGAGGGTGAGTGTGTTGCATCGCACTTTGATAATCATTCTAAAGACGGTAAACTGCGTGCTATCGTCTTCAGCAACGGGAGGAACGTGGCTAGATGTGGTATCCTGGACATCCGATAGATGTTGTTATAAGCTGCAGACCAGATCGTCTGCATATGCACGGCAGACAAATGTATGGTCTCTCAGCCACAATCGTAGTCCATGTAACAGTGGCTCCGTGGCAACGGCATACATAACCACCGAAGGGAGGCAACCTTGTCTCACATAGTGGGCGAAAGTGATCTTGCCCACTTTACGTCGATAGATTGTAACCTGTGATGTCACGGCATGCAAAAGGCTAATGACGGTTTGTATGAACGACTGAGGGAAGGCCAGCTGCCGCAGCACCTTATGAAGACTATTGTGGCACACCCTACCGAAAGAGTGGTCAAAGACCACTGACACAAAGGCTCCACACACGCGAAACGCCTCCACCAGTGCGATGGCATGGTGTCAATCACTGAGCGCTGTCTGTATGTTGCTGTTATGCCGAGACACGTCTGATCTGTTGAAATGACTTGGTTCTGGTCACTCCGAACGAGGGCAGCAATAATTTTCGTAAATATCTCAAAATCGCCGTTGAGCACCTGAAGAGGACGCTAATGGTCAACACCCCTTCTGGAAGACGGATTGGAGACCGAATAAGGATGCCGTCGATAAAGGCTGGTCTCATCTGAAACATAGGGTTCACCATTTCTTGGTACATTGTAACCTATCAGGACATCAAACATTATAGAACGTACTATAAAACTCTGTTGGGAGACTATCTGGGCACAAAGATTTGTTGGTCGCCCCTTTGCTGAGGACGTCAGAGACCTCCTCTGCCGTTATGGGACCCATGAGGGTAGCCACCACGTTTCCATCGAGGGTACGAGGCATAAGTGGAGGACGTTATCCATCGCTGTAACATCCTGTTCTTCTGCGGCATAGAACCGCCGGTGATGATACAAGAAGGCGTTGGCGATATTCTTCTGGGCCGTCAGGCGCCGGACATCCAGCATATCCTACACGTGCATCAATGCTCCTCGACATCGGTAACGTTCGCGCATAATGTGACACATGGGCAACGATTCAGCCCCGATTCGGTCTTGACGACGTATGCTCACAAGCGTGCCCTCGGAATGACGCCATATAAGCGTTGTCATCCTTGCTTTCAGTCGCTGAACCTCATCTGACGTCTTGGTGACCGTAGGCGGGCGGATATTACCCACACTAGCGTAAGATGATATTCTATGGTGTTCCGTTGCCAATACATAGCCTCACCACCGCCATTTATCATTACCCGCCGCAGTGCAGGTGAATCCTCGAGGACCACTACATTCATCTGCCATGTGTTCCCGCTCCGCCACACCCTCTGTCGGGGGAGGGAGATGATGTAGACGTAGGCATCATGGTGAGTAGAGACTGATGGCCGTATCTCAGCATTAGGCATTGCTGCCGTAAATCACTGGGAGACATACATACGGTCAAGGCGACTGGACGAATGCTTAATAAAATCCCTGTCTGTTGTCGTAGATTCTTTGTCAGGTGTCGACGAGGCCAAGGTCTTGCTCCAGGGCTGCTGTTTCCTGCGTGTGCTAAACTGTGGTTTTGATCCCATGGTGACAGGACACAATTGATGATAACCCCTTGGATGATATGACCGTAGCATCCCTCTAATAAGTGAGCCACCTCCACCAGAGGATCTCGAACGGTCTCTCCTCTTGTCCGTACCAGTGTGGGACCACAGATTCACAAACTTGACGCCCTGGTATGTGACAGCAAGTTCTCGAGCTGACAAAAGGTAGGTGACACCACTGATCGCGATGCCTTCCTTCACAACAATGGCTGTACCACTGCCGTTATCAGTCGTATCCGTAAGTAGACAGAAACTGGTAGAGGCGGACTTCCTGGAGGAATATGACGTCGAGATCTGCCGCCTGCTGCAACTCACCTATAGTCTGCAGCTTGACCCCTGAACTGATGGTTTTGAGGTTGATGGCGCCAATCCCGTAGGCCTGGTATGGCGAGGCGGTGTTATTGGTGCCTGTTGGGAAAGGTAGAGGAGGAAGATGAGAAGAAAGTTCCCGCCGTGTACAACAGATCCCCTCCTATGAGCAGTGGTATTATTTTAGGTGGCGTATTAAGAAGCGCTTATAACCGATTTAGCTACTCCAGCAGACATCACATCCTTCGCAGCGTCAACTCACGCAGTACACACGTGCTGCGCTCATCCCTCGTAATTAACTGGGCGCCTAAATGCTGCAGTATCCACGTGATAGGTTGAGATACTGAATCCATCCGCTGTTCTTCACATAGATGCATGGCACTGCGAGAGGTCTCCACCGAATCCACTGGTGATCGAATCCCGACGAGGATCCGATGACCGTATCTTCATTCTGGGGATGGTCGTAACCGTCGATATCTTCATTTTCAATTAATATCGTTCTGCACGTATCGGATGAAGTCAGTAAACATTTCTTCCATCTCTTTGGAGCCTGTTGTTTTTGGACATGAGTGTCGGTGTACGACAAAAGTGGGGGTCGTTGCCATTAGCGAGAAAAGCACAGGTTCTCACCACCAAATTAGTGATGATCAACGTCTCCAGCAGGGACGATCCCCCTTCTCAGTGGAAAACCGGTATCAGTGTTGCTCTGGCAATGCAGAATGTCCGTATGTAGCGCCCTGCCGCTGCATCAGAGGTTACTCAGAGTCAACAGAAGGCGGCGCTTCTGTCAACAGTAGATGATCAGATGGAACACACTAAGGGACTCACACGTACATCAACTGGAGCACCGTTAGTTCGCGTTACGTCTTCTCCTCCCCTGTTGGCAATTGCGTGGTAGGAATTGCATACAGCTGGATCAGAGAAGTCCATCTTGCCCACATCTCGAACAGGTCTTTGTCTGCCCGTCGTAAACTATGATGACACGGCTTCCGTTGATGTCTCAGTAGGACTGGACATGTTTAGTAAGTTCTATACGCCCCTAGCGCACCTCGTTCAGAACTTGGTACATGGTAAAGTGTGCCAATTGTTCCAACGTATAGCTTATCACAGTGCCATAAGATCTCAACGCTGCGGTCACCATCTCTGCTGACACCTCAAACGGCAACACGAACACACGGACAGTCCTCTAGCAGAGACTTGCATGTTCCACTTTCAAAGGGCTAGTGGCTCCATCCGAATGTCTGAAATGTAGGTCTCTCGTCTTTTTGAGAATACTTTCACAAGCCGTGTCGTCCACCAGTTTCGCGTAGACCACTCTGCTCACGATGGAGAAGTGAAACACTATTAGTTCGTGATAATCAACGTAAACGTCATCTCGTAAGATATGTTCAGTTTCTAATGCATTTGGTCACACATACCCGGTCGTAAAACTGAACTTCACTATCGACATTCTTTGTGAATATGTCATTGCTCGTTGAAGAAAGTAAGCTGCACGGAGACGGCTGTAAAGTACAAAAACACCGCGAGCGCGCTGATGAGGCATGGACGAAGAAAGGACGTCCAAGACGCTGCCCTGCCTAGGGAAGACTGATTCGATTCCCATATCTCCAGAATAGAAAGTAACCGCCTTAACCACTACGCCATTCTACCAATTGAATACGCCATACATAGGAAATGGTATGATATTATGTCTGATATCACACATTTTCCATGTAAAAGAAGTGATATACTGAGTGGAATCGCCGCAGTAGGTCTTCGACAGAAATGCAGACTATTCATCTGACTCTGAATACCATGAAAGGCGTTAGGAAGGAACATAAGTCAACTGAAAGTGACACAGTAGTTATTCTGCTAAGTTTTATCAGATCTGCTTTTCAGGAGATGTCATGTGTGGGAAGAGTGTGAGAACTTGGTACCTGTTAACGTAAGTGACATAAAATTTTGATACACTGATGACAAAGCTGCTTATGTGGCAATTGCTCGTGTAGAAAATCACTTGAGAATCTTTGAAGCATATATCCTATCACCACGATTGAAATGTATCAGACAATAGTGTGGAATTATACATTTATCATATCTACCTTAACACAAAAGTATGAAGTACTGAAAGAAAACTGTTTCAGTCCCAGCTGAGAAGTGATTCAAGTATATCACAAAGCAATAAAAATCCTTAATTACAAGAAAAATTTATCTCATCTGATGCAGATTCAAAAAGATAGATATGAAAGAGTGTTGACTTCTGCTATTCAATACCTTTGTCACTTCCATATTCACCTCAGTATGTTCACTGCTTCCTGAACATTTGTCTAGGATCATGATTGCCTTAATGACAAACAAAACACAAATTACGCTCATTAACTATACCTTTAAATCTTTTCTGAGCCTTTGTGGTGAAGTAACTCAGTATTTAGAAAACAAACACTTCAGCTCACCCCTATATTGTAATAAATTGAGGTTGTCAGGTGTCTTCTGATGCAGAGTTTGTCATATGATATTGTCAATGAGTTTCGTTCTGTCCGTTTGCAGACTGAAGAAAGAAAACTAGAAAAAGGCTTCCAAACTGCAGCGTTCCTCCAGCGATATCCGAATCGACTTGCATATCAACCTGTGCATGTTAAATCGAGCATATTACTGCTAAGCCGAAGTAGTACTTCTGCTGGCACCCCAAACGGCAACACGAACACACGGACAGTCCTCTAGCAGAGACTTGCATGTTCCACTTTCAAAGGGCTTTTGTCATTACGTCCATTTTTGCTAATGTAGCTTACTCGGAACGTGATATTAGACAGCTTTAACTTTAAATCTGGATTCAAACAATGATTTTAATAGAATCAGTGTCACATCTTAAATGGAAGGCATTCAGAATATTTAATCGAAATGACAAGAACGTACAGTATTAGACATAAAACCTGTCTTCCTGCCGGTCGCTGTAGAGACAATGACCGAGTTGTTCACTTACGAAAGGTCCTATATTCCAACCACTCGTAAACGTCCGGCCATATGCATGATCAGGCAACACTGTAGTATCCGTAAGTGTGTTTCGGAAGGTCTCTCAGTACTCTCGAACTGTTAGGAAAATGTACCTGTTCGTGTTTGATTGCAGTCCCGTAAGAGCTCGTGGCAGGTATCGTTGTTTAAATCCCTAAAACAGCCAGGAAACATTTTTATTGATGATGTTAGACCTTTTACTTTTCTACATTGTGACTACTTAACTCTGGCTTTAATTATTTCCACAGGCTTAAAACGCTGACGTATACAATAATCGCTTGGTACGAAACGAGTTTTGGTATTCCCAGAAAGATCATGCACAACTTATGTAAGTATGCCGATGTCAGTGCCATTACAGATGTTTACCATTTCAAATGTTCTTTAGTATCACTTTATTTTATGAAGAAATTCGACAGAGTTAACCACCAGTATCTTAGAAGCACCATGCATGAGATAGGATTTCCATTACAACTTATTAACGTCATCCTTGAAATTCTCGGTAAAAATGTTACAAGAATAATGACTGATGGCCTGCTGAATAAAGAAATTGAAATAAATAGCTCGGTGAGACAGGCTTGTACTATGTCGATGGCACTGTTTACGATCGTAACTGAACCTTCACTTGCCACTTTGACCCACCGTTTACGAGTCTTTATCATTAATGGAAAGAAGATTGTTTGTAATTCCTACACATGCGACGTAGGCTTTGTAGTCACGGACCATTACGAAGTAGAGGAAGCTCTTCAGATCGTTAACAAATACGAACTTACTAAAGGAGCGAAGTTGAGTGACAGGGAGTCTGGCATTATGAATTTAAGATTCAGCATATCTCTACAACATCACTGTCAGCTAACCCCCTTCTCTGAAATGAAATGCTTAGACATTGATACAGGATAAATATAAGGCACACTATCGCTGTTAACTACAGGACAGGAATCTTCTTGCGAGTATGCGCACCTGTGTAGAGACCCACTCTTTCAGGACGACTGGTGAAAGACAGAAAGTAAACTTAGCCGACGGCTACCTAATAGTGCTGCCGATGCCACAAGAGACGATGAGACAGATCATGTCAGCTTTGGGGCACTTCGTCGCTCGAGGATACATATTCAAACTCAGGTATGATACGCTAACCCTGGCCACGGGAGATGGAGGTTTAAATTCAACAGATGTTAAAAACAAGTCACTGGCGTTATATGTGTGTAACGCACACAAACTGTAAAGGACTCAACCAAACAACCAAACAGTTTAACTGCACACTTGTTCAGTGAAAAAGTACCGACCAGTCTGCAACCTTCCAATAATGTGCACTATATTCCGAATGAAGTTGTTTACCTCTAAACCTTTTTAATTGAACTAAGTTACATCAAGTAAAAAATCCCAGAAAAGAAGCTCGCGACAGTGAACTCAGTTTATAGGAAGCTGATGGAAAACAAGAACAGAAACATTATCGAACAAAAACAGCCAGACCACAGATGGCCAGTAGTCACTCTCCTGTGGTCTAACAGTGATAGTGAAAGCGTCTTGGTACCAAGCAGTTAACTGAAAAATACACAACTCCCAGATTCATACCATATAGTTGGCGGACTCACCCGTGTGCACAACGTTCAACTTAATAGACGATGAAGAACTTTGTTTTGTGTGCATCAGTATTAAAGAGGTGTGGAACTTCATTCGACACAAGATGGCAACCATCACAATGGCATTCTCGAATTCCATTACTCTTCATGACTTGTTGTACCCGAACTGAAATTCGTATCCTAAAACAAAACCTAATTCCGTTAGCTAGTTGAAGGGACGTTCAGTCTATTATTTAATGTCAGACGATAGTAAAATTAGGGACGAGTTCTGTATGTATATTGCATCCCAACTTCATCTACTTCCAGAAACAAGAACCTACACGAAAAATCATGCCAAATTCCTAGAGGCAGCTCTAAGACAAAACCACCGAATTCAGGAATGAAGTAGATTATCAACAAGAAATGCAATCAGAATCAAATTATGTCCCTTTTTGGCTTTCCAGAGAACAAGTTTTTCTTATCAGTTTATTTCCTTATTATATGTTTTAACTATAGTTATTACGTTTATTTCTGTATTTAAGGGCGAGAAGACGGCGTCATTTATGTTAGTCAAATAGGTCTATCAGATAATTCCGGCACAAGAAGTTGAAGTCTATTTAATTCTATTGTATATTGCTTTTCTAAGATGAAACGTATTTAGTTTGTAGAAATGTCGAGATGTGGATACATCATTACACAAGAGACATAGAACTAAAAAAAAAGGGCTCTGCTCTGTCCAGGAAACTGGTACTTGCTGAGTTACAAGCCGCACTTGTGAAATATAAACAGATAAACGGAAGAACAATGCAATCATGAAAAGGTTGTGGGCGAACTGTGTGAGCAAAACTCCGAGAAGACGATCTGTGAAGCAATCGGTAAGCTGGCATACAAATACAAATGACATACAAATGATTAAACTCCTCTAATTTAAGCATTGACGTACATAGCAACGACAGTCTCTAAAGCTAACTAAATAACTAGCCGACGATGGCACTCATGATGATGAGAGCATGGATGGGCTACTAGGGGAGACGTGAGGAAGAAAAAGGTTAATAAGCACTGTGCTCTGTAAACATAAAGTCGCGCGTTCGAGTCCACTCCATTCCCTACTTTCTGAAATCGCATTTCAAATATCTGTTGAAGCTGTCTGTGTGATGGAACCTCAAACTAAATTTGTTTCATTTTCTAACCCACCTGTAATACCATAAAGTTCCACAAACATTTCCGTCAGGCAGCTCGTGGCTGCGTCAAGATCAGGACAGTTTACGCTGGAGGGTTTCCTCGCCCCCACAGCAGGTACGGGCTCCCAGCCATACGCCTCTAGGCACCAACGTCAAACAACTGTGACCAGGTGAGCTGGCGCGGCGCCATGAGTGTAATGTCCATGCTCATTTTCTTGTTTGAAGTTCCCGTATTTATTTGGCAGTTAGGATTTCGATTTTGCCGGCCTGAAACTTATGAACATAGTTACATAGTTGAAGTGTCATGTACACACGCAAGGGGCTAAAGGTAAAACATTTGCAATATGTTATTCGTTTTGGGTTTATGAGAGAGGTGAGAGGAGTGACGGAAGTAAAGGTGGCTCTGCACCTTTGTCTTGTGTGTGAGACGAGTTCTTAAAAGCAAAACAAGTCAAAAGTAGCTTTTTTTTTCAGGGAGCATCGATAACAGGCATATGTGATAAAGAACGACCATTTAAGTGTCGTACGACGTCGGCATTCAGTAAGCAAGGTTCAGAAGTCGGGAGCATCAGTACTGCATGCTCTACTTTAAAACAAAAATTAAAATGGTGACTACTGACGCAATTTTGCTAGATCATAATCAATTAGCTCACTGAGAATTCAAGTTCAATCATACTACTGGTAACAAGCTATGATGTCTTTATATTAAAATTAATGGCTGAGCCCTAGCAAAAGACGTATACTCGAGCATAGGAGAGTGTGAACATAATACTTTGCCTCTGGTGGTTCAAAAAGGGTGTTGCGCATCACGAAAACCTCCCCACGTGCATACTGTTGCTAATACACTCCTGGAAATGGAAAAAAGAACACATTGACACCGGTGTGTCAGACCCACCATACTTGCTCCGGACACTGCGAGAGGGCTGTACAAGCAATGATCACACGCACGGCACAGCGGACACACCAGGAACCGCGGTGTTGGCCGTCGAATGGCGCTAGCTGCGCAGCATTTGTGCACCGCCGCCGTCAGTGTCAGCCAGTTCGCCGTGGCATACGGAGCTCCATCGCAGTCTTTAACACTGGTAGCATGCCGCGACAGCGTGGACGTGAACCGTATGTGCAGTTGACGGACTTTAGGCGAGGGCGTATAGTGGGAATGCGGGAGGCCGGGTGGACGTACCGCCGAATTGCTCAACACGTGGGGCGTGAGGTCTCCACAGTACATCGATGTTGTAGCCAGTGGTCGGCGGAAGGTGCACGTGCCCGTCGACCTGGGACCGGACCGCAGCGACGCACGGATGCACGCCAAGACCGTAGGATCCTACGCAGTGCCGTAGGGGACCGCACCGCCACTTCCCAGCAAATTAGGGACACTGTTGCTCCTGGGGTATCGGCGAGGACCATTCGCAACCGTCTCCATGAAGCTGGGCTACGGTCCCGCACACCGTTAGGCCGTCTTGCGCTCACGCCCCAACATCGTGCAGCCCGCCTCCAGTGGTGTCGCGACAGGCGTGAATGGAGGGACGAATGGAGACGTGTCGTCTCCAGCGATGAGAGTCGCTTCTGCCTTGGTGCCAATGATGGTCGTATGCGTGTTTGGTGCCGTGCAGGTGAGCGCCACAATCAGGACTGCATACGACCGAGGCACACAGGGCCAACACCCGGCATCATGGTGTGGGGAGCGATCTCCTACACTGGCCGTACACCACTGGTGATCGTCGAGGGGACACTGAATAGTGCACGGTACATCCAAACCGTCATCGAACCCATCGTTCTACCATTCCTAGACCGGCAAGGGAACTTGCTGTTCCAACAGGACAATGCACGTCCGCATGTATCCCGTGCCACCCAACGTGCTCTAGAAGGTGTAAGTCAACTACCCTGGCCAGCAAGATCTCCGGATCTGTGCCCCATTGAGCATGTTTGGGACTGGATGAAGCGTCGTCTCACGCGGTCTGCACGTCCAGCACGAACGCTGGTCCAACTGAGGCGCCAGGTGGAAATGGCATGGCAAGCCGTTCCACAGGACTACATCCAGCATCTCTACGATCGTCTCCATGGGAGAATAGCAGCCTGCATTGCTGCGAAAGGTGGATATACACTGTACTAGTGCCGACATTGTGCATGTTCTGTTGCCTGTGTCTATGTGCCTGTGGTTCTGTCAGTGTGATCATGTGATGTATCTGACCCCAGGAATGTGTCAATAAAGTTTCCCCTTCCTGGGACAATGAATTCACGGTGTTCTTATTTCAATTTCCAGGAGTGTATTTTTTGCCAACAACTAAGACGCGTATCGGTTGCAGTGTAAGTAAACGTCTGCCCATCTGTGCCGCCTCAATAGAAGTCGCTGATTCTCATATGACTATTTTGGTGGCTAGAGGCGTCGTTGTTATTAAAGCTTTAGAGGCTAATTTAATAACACTCTACGCAAGAAACGCATAGGATCTCAGCACCGCGCTAAGCTTGGTGAACCTGCTGTTATTTTACTATATAAATACAGCGACAAGCCGCTTTTTTTAATGCGTTTTATTTATGTCAATATGCATTTCGGGTTTGCACCCATATTCAGCTGGACAATTACATGTATCTTCAGTTTCTACAGTGGTAAAATATCGACAGCAGTTTGGATGCTGCAGCTGGCCTGTGCAAAAAGCAACGATTCCAATCATTTACTTCAATTTCGCGAGTTTAAAGTTACACACTGTCAGTTGTTCATTTTACTTTCATTCTCCTGTCCTTGTTCTTTCTTGGCCTTCCTTCTTTTTTGTAACAGCACAAACACTTTTTGTCACGTATTTTACACAGATGCACTGCGTTATCCGCAATGTTGTCGACTGACAGTTTTTTTTTATTTTTACATAAAAGCAGTTTATCTATGGAACGAGTTGTATTTTACGAATGTTTTGAGGTTCTAGCTAAGCTACTGTTTACTAAACATTGACTTGAGTGACAGAAGTATTATAAGTACGATGTATAGTAAGTTTTTTTGTTGTTACTTAGGCTTCTTTCGGTGTTGGATCTTTCTGTGTCTGATCCCACTCTTAAGTTACAGAATAAACCTAAAAATATGATGAAAAAAGTGATTTCCTCTTAAATGCAAAAGATTTACATGAATGCACTCTTATGAACCCTTATGCACCACGCCTACGAGCACAACCTAAGAGCCATAAAGTCATCTGTCCCATACGTCCAATTGTTAATTCTCGGAGCAGCCCAACTTATAAAATCAGCAAGAAACTGAATGAGATCCTTAGCAACACATTCAAATTCGAAAAGACATACTCAGTAAAGAACAGTTATGAACTTATTAATTGTCTAAAGGAAATTCAGATTCCTGATACTGCTAGGTTTGCATCACTTGACATCACAAACCTCTACACAAACATACCGGTCAAAGAAACAATATAAATAATGAAATACAATTTACTTAAACATAAAAATTTGGCATTACCAGAAATATATGAATTCATTGATCTATTAACACTAGTGACTTGAGTGACAGAAGTATTATAAGTACGATGTATAGTAAGTTTTTTTGTTGTTACTTAGCCTTCTTTCGGTGTTGGATCTTTCTGTGTCTGATCCCACTCTTAAGTTACAGAATAAACCTAAAAATATGATGAAAAAAGTGATTTCCTCTTAAATGCAAAAGATATACATGAATGCACTCTTATGAACCCTTATGCACCACGCCTACGAGCACAACCTAAGAGCCATAAAGTCATCTGTCCCATACGTCCAATTGTTAATTCTCGGAGCAGCCCAACTTATAAAATCAGCAAGAAACTGAATGAGATCCTTAGCAACACATTCAAATTCGAAAAGACATACTCAGTAAAGAACAGTTATGAACTTATTAATTGTCTAAAGGAAATTCAGATTCCTGATACTGCTAGGTTTGCATCACTTGACATCACAAACCTCTACACAAACATACCGGTCAAAGAAACAATATAAATAATGAAATACAATTTACTTAAACATAAAAATTTGGCATTACCAGAAATATATGAATTCATTGATCTATTAACACTAGTGACTTGAGTGACAGAAGTATTATAAGTACGATGTATAGTAAGTTTTTTTGTTGTTACTTAGGCTTCTTTCGGTGTTGGATCTTTCTGTGTCTGATCCCACTCTTAAGTTACAGAATAAACCTAAAAATATGATGAAAAAAGTGATTTCCTCTTAAATGCAAAAGATATACATGAATGCACTCTTATGAACCCTTATGCACCACGCCTACGAGCACAACCTAAGAGCCAGCTACAAACTACTTTTCTTTTAATAATAAAATGTACCAGCAGAAAGAGGGCCTGGCTATGGGTAGCTGCCTTGCCAGTTTGCTTCTTGATATGTTCATCAATAACTTAGAATGTAAAATTCTTTCAAGAAAACCCCCAGATAGTAAACAAAATAATTTATAGCAAAAGGTACGTTATGATATAATAATCTTATTTGATGGCACAGCAGAAGAAATTGGTAACCTTGCAAAAGAAATGAATAAAATGCATCAGAACATCATCTTCACTGTAGAACACCAAACAGAAGTAGGTTTAAATTTTCTGGATCTTGCATGAGTACCTCCAACAACAAACACAAATTTCAAGTATACAGGAAACCAACATACACAGATAACACAATTAATAAATCATCCTACCACCCGAATGAATATAAGATGGCTTCATACAGAGCAATGCTAAACAGAATGCACAAAATACCACTAGAACAAGGTGACTAAACAGAAGAACTAAACACAATCAAAGCAATTGCTAACAATAATGGTTACAATCCAAAATTAATAGATGAACTAAACTCTAAGATAAATCCCTACATAACCAAATACAATAACAAAACAGCATTAAAGAATACCACAACAAAGCCAAAAGAAAAATATGTAAGCTTGCCATTTGTAGGAAAACTGTCATATAAAATAGCAAACCTGTTCCGAGGAACAGATATCAGAATCAGGATCAGCTACTATACACATAACAAAATAAAGGACAAAGCCATCCATAACATTAAAAATAATACCAAACCGTACAATCAATCAGGATTATACAAACTTAACTGCAACTCTTGTTCAAAAACATACATAGGCCAAACAGGCAGAAATTTCAACACACGTTTTCGAGAACACATGGATGCTCTTCGTTTAAAAAACTTAAATAAATCCACATTTGCCCAACATGTAGCAGAAGAAGAACATCAAGTAACAGATATATCCCATAACCTACAAGTTCTCCACCTAGCCAACAAAGGAAAAAGAATGAACCTCGAAGAAGAAATCGAAATTTAGTCACATAAACATGCATCCCCTACCGACATACTTAAAGACCAAACAGAGTTACCAAACCGAATATTTCTAAAAAACTTTCACACTCTACTTATGAAACCACTTACTAAGCACAATCAAGATATAACGTAATCTAATATAAACCTAACAAATGCATGTAATAATATACAACAAAAAATTCTTAATTCTATCGTTGTTATCTGTAAATGTATGAAATACTGCTTTGTATAAATGTTTTATATTAGTTTAACATCTTCAATACTGCCTAAGTAACAAAAAAAAAAAAAAAACTGAGTATACATCGTACGTAGAATACTTCTATCACCCAAGTCAATGTTTAGTAAACAGTAGCTTAGCTAGAATCTCAAAACTTTCGTAAAATATAACTCTGTCCATAGATAAACTGCTTATATGTAAAAAAAAAAAAACTAATCACTCGACAACATGACGGATAAAACAGTGCACCTATGTAAAAATACGTGACAAAATGTGTTTGTTCTGTTACAAAAAAGAAGAAAGGCCAAGAAAAAACAAGGAGAGGAGAATGAAAGTAAAATCAACAACTGACAGTCCGTAGCTTTAAACTCGCGAAATTGAAGAAAATGATTGGAATCGTTGCTTTTTGCACAGGCCAGCTGCAGCATCCAAATTGCTGTCGATATTTTACCACTGTAGAAACTGAAGATACATGTAATTTGGCAGCTGAAGGTGGGTGCAAACCCGAAATGCATGTTGGCATAAATAAAACACATTAAAAAAGGGGCTGGTCGCTGTATTTTTATATTAAAATACCATTATCAACGGCCACGGAGCTCAAAAGCCGAAATAAAATGGGCAAATTGTTATAGAACCTCTTGTTATTTGGGGTTTTCTCCGTCTTAAGCTTACTGCACGCTGAAAAACTGTTCATCATAGGTGGATTTCGTGTTGATTGACAAAGTATCAGCAGTCGATACATTTTAATGATACGAATCTATTTTCTAGCATTTATGAGATGAAGGATAACTTATTCTCGACATTACGATCAGCGTTTTGTTTCCCTTGTTCCACTTTCTGATAGCAAATGCTTCTCCTTTCGTGTTATCAGAAGCTAGAATAGAAGTTGAGCGGCGGATGTCAGCTATTTTAATTTGCAAATGAATTTTGAGCCGAATTTTCTGTAATTTCCTATGGTTTCCT